>NC_064931.1:137055633-137215633 GCF_023897955.1 Schistocerca gregaria | reverse complement strand
CCAAATTTCGCCACATCCGATTTCCATCTGTTTCCAAAACTTAAGTAACACCTTAGAGGCCTTCACTTTGGTAATAATGAAGCGGTGGAAGCAGAGGTGGAGGCTGTGGCTCTGTCAACAGTGTCACACACTCTACAGTGACGGTATCAACTACCTTGTCTCTCGTTGAGAGACATGCGTTCGTCAGCAGGGTGACAATGATGAGAACTAAATAACAAAATAAGGAATGTTAATAATTTTATTTAAAAAGCTTTAAGAGTTTTCACATAAATTGGGAGCCACTACTTTTTAGCACTCACTCGTATACCGTCTGACACAGCTTTTTAATTTTTTACGAGCTGCCAAAATACTTTGCAGGAGTAACTCAGCACTGGGAGGTATATTAACAGTCGTTCCATGTTAATATGCATTTTACATTTACAGTTGTTTCGATTTAGGCATCGAACGGTTTGACGTCGAATGATCATATAAAATTAATTGTTGGTAAGGCGGGTACCAGGTTGAGATTCATTGGGAGAGTCCTTAGAAAATGCAGTCCATCAACAAAGGAGGTGGCTTACAAAACACTCGTTCGGCCTGTACATGAGTATTGCTTATCAGTGTGGGATCCGTACCAGATCGGGTACACGGAGGAGATGGAGAAGATCCTAAGAAGAGCGGCGCGTTTCGTCACAGGGTTATTTGGAAAGCTTGATAGCGTTACGGAGATGTTTAGCAAACTCAAAGGGCAGACTCTGCAAGAGAGGCGCTCTGCATCGCGGTGTAGCTTGCTGTCCAGGTTTCGACAGGTTGCGTTTCTGGATAAGGTATCGAATATATTGCTTCCCACTACTTATACCTCCCGAGGAGATCACGAATGTAAAATTAGAGAGATTAGAGGGCGCACGAAGGCTTTCCGGCAGTCGTTCTTCCCGCGAACCATACGCGACTGAAGCAGGAAAGGGAGGTAATGACAGTGGCACGTGAAGTGCCCTCCGTCAAACACTGTTAGGTGGCTTGCGGAGTATAAATGTAGATGTAGAAAATCTGCGTTGCTTTTCATTTTATTTCTCAAATTTTCGGTGGTAGAACACCCAACTACAATGTTAAATTCTTCACAGCGTGTCAGATACTCCTGTTTAACGTGTATTTGTATATTTACATTCGTCCCACATCACCACTGTTAATACACTCCTGGAAACGGAAAAAAGAACACATTGACACCGGTGTGTCAGACCCACCATACTTGCTCCGGACACTGCGAGAGGGCTGTGCAAGCAATGATCACACGCACGGCACAGCGGACACACCAGGAACCGCGGTGTTGGCCGTCGAATGGCGCTAGCTGCGCAGCATTTGTGCACCGCCGCCGTCAGTGTCAGCCAGTTTGCCGTGGCATACGGAGCTCCATCGCAGTCTTTAACACTGGTAGCATGCCGCGACAGTGTGGACGTGAACCGTATGTGCAGTTGACGGACTTCGAGCGAGGGCGTATAGTGGGCATGCGGGAGGCCGGGTGGACGTACCGCCGAATTGCTCAACACGTGGGGCGTGTGGTCTCCACAGTACATCGATGTTTTCGCCAGTGGTCGGCGGAAGGAGCACGTGCCCGTCGACCTGGGACCGGACCGCAGCGACGCAAGGTAGGACGCCAAGACCGTAGGATCCTACACAGTGCCGTAGGGGACCGCACCGCCACTTCCCAGCAAATTAGGGACACTGTTGCTCCTGGGGTATCGGCGAGGACCATTCGCAACCGTCTCCATGAAGCTGGGCTACGGTCCCGCACACCGTTAGGCCGTCTTCCGCTCACGCCCCAACAACGTGCAGCCCGCCTCCAGTGGTGTCGCGACAGGCGTGAATGGAGGGACGAATGGAGACGTGTCGTCTTCAGCGATGAGAGTCGCTTCTGCCTTGGTGCCAATGATGGTCGTATGCGTGTTTGGCGCCGTGCAGGTGAGCGCCACAATCAGGACTGCATACGACCGAGGCACACAGGGCCAACACCCGGCATCATGGTGTGGGGAGCGATCTCCTACACTGGCCGTACACCTCTGGTGATCGTCGAGGGGACACTGAATAGTGCACGGTACATCCAAACCGTCATCGAACCCATCGTTCTACCATTCCTAGACCGGCAAGGGAACTTGCTGTTCCAACAGGACAATGCACGTCCGCATGTATCCCGTGCCACCCAACGTGCTCTAGAAGGTGTAAGTCAACTACCCTGGCCAGCAAGATCTCCGGATCTGTCCCCCATTGAGCATGTTTGGGACTGGATGAAGCGTCGTCTCACGCGGTCTGCACATCCAGCACGAACGCTGGTCCAACTGAGGCGCCAGGTGGAAATGGCATGGCAAGCCGTTCCACAGGACTACATCCAGCATCTCACGATCGTCTCCATGGGAGGATAGCAGCCTGCATTGCTGCGAAAGGTGGATATACACTGTACTAGTGCCGACATTGTGCATGCTCTGTTGCCTGTGTCTATGTGCCTGTGGTTCTGTCAGTGTGATCATGTGATGTATCTGACCCCAGGAATGTGTCAATAAAGTTTCCCCTTCCTGGGACAATGAATTCACGGTGTTCTTATTTCAATTTCCAGGAGTGTAGTTAATATTGTTATATTGTTCCTCTATCTTTTCCTTTACATTAACC
Organism: Schistocerca gregaria; assembly: GCF_023897955.1. Taxonomy (NCBI): domain Eukaryota; kingdom Metazoa; phylum Arthropoda; class Insecta; order Orthoptera; family Acrididae; genus Schistocerca; species Schistocerca gregaria. Next base: position 137,212,996 of record NC_064931.1, on the reverse strand, counting down.
AAACCTTTTGTTCAACAATTTACATACTCGTCAATCAATAGTAGACTTAAAAAGCTCTTTGTTAAACTTATGTTCATATGTTCTCAAATCATGTCATCAGTTTAGGATTTGTACTGTCTGCTAAATAGCCATTAGATGGCGAAGGCCAACTAAATAAATAAATAGAACTGACTAACTTGAGTTTGATGTAAGTTGTTATGTGCGTTATTGGTTCAATTGCTTGTGTATGTGTCCTGTGTTCTGAGACAACATGACATAGAAGAAAATAGGGGACACACCACAGACAAACCCAAAAGTCCAGGGGATCCGTGCGAAATTTTACGCTTTTATAGTTTTAAGTAATGAGAGTATTTGGAATAAATGTAGTCGTTGGGATAAGCTTAGTTATGGGAATGCCGCCTTTGTCTTTCAGCAGGTTTTTGAGCTGCAGTCACCCTGCTGGAGCGACGCTTCTCACTGAAAGCTTCTAATGTTCTTTTACTTGTGATCGTAAACTTGTCGCCTACTGCTTATGACAGCAGTATTTTCAGCACCCCATTGTCGGTAAAAGTTAATAATTAATGAGCAAACACAAACACATAATAAAAGAAGTAAAGAACAGTAATTTACTCCTCACGATAATATTTGGCTGCCATCAGTTGCTTGTAATTTCTAACTTTCCACCGAATATTTATAGTTATCTGTGGTTGACTAGAGATTTAAGGATTAATAAAAATATGGAAAACAGAAAAGTATATAAATGCGAAATGTATAGGTTAGAACGTAGTATTCGCTTCTTCCCTGGAATGTCATTAGGGGCCACAATAACCTCTAACTGTATTTCGATGCTTTAACTGTACTTCGTACTTAACGTAAGCACGTTAGGCCGTAGTAGCAAGAGGTAAATCACAGTTCAAGGCGACAATGACAGATATGTTTTCTTTTCGGAAAAATTTCAATTTTTACGTTGGGCAGGAAAACAGATCACCGCAGTGGTCACTGTTATTATCTATGACAAAGTTGTATACAAATTGTCCAGTTAATACATACTTTAAAACAAATACAGCATTTATAATAAGACAATATGAAAAGGGAGTATCTTACTAGTGATTAATAAGTTAATTGCGTAAAATATAGGCATGAAGCTGGGCATCGATGATACCCTTTTGCCTATGATAGTGGAAAGTCTGTTTTATATTGAAATTTTCCACGAATTGTAAGTTTTAGAGGAAAATCGGTATGCAGTGTCAGAGGCCGGTTGAAAAAAAAAACTTCTAACGATACCTCATTCATTCCTGTACGATTAGTGTATGTTGAGAAAAAGGATGTTGATCTGAGAAATCATATCTGATCTGTCACAATAAGCTTGTATGTAACTCTTAGCAGTTAGCATACATGGCACAGACTTGCAGTAATTTTAAAACTTGATATTCTGAACATCTCATAACCTCAAAATAGTACTAAATCATACAGCACATTTGCTGAAATATGTTTAACCATCCGTTGCTCGTGCATCCATATGAATGTCCCGCTCTGTTTTGTCTGACTGTACTGAATTCAGTTGGCACCATTTTCAGTATCTTAGTACCTTAGCTTCGGCCATCACTGGCTTTCAGCAACACAGAGCTGCGTTTTTTATGAGACACTAGCTGGGGTACCGGCTTCACTCAGGGAGTTCATATGAGATTATGTTGTAGTTGTAATAAAAGGATAAACTTTAAAGTGTAAGAGGTATAAGAATTTTACTGAAAACACATTCTAACTATTTATTATACTGTTGAAGTATAAGAGGTAAAAAATATTGAAAACATATTCTCAATCCGTTCATTTCCTTGTTCTTCGGTTTCTCTGATTCTCACGGTGATCATTGTCGTTCGTTGGGGACTTGAACGTACTCCACGCTCTTAGTCTGTTTCGTGTTTTCGTGTTCTTTTAGTTTTCATCGTTTTACTTCAGAACTGGCAAGATCTCCCCCTCTTTCACAGTTGAGAATTGTCTAAAATATAAATCAAATCAAATTTTTACTATTAAATACTAGGAGTATACGTCATACACTTTCCACAGTTCATTTTCGATTTATATTCAGTCACTGTATCACTTCCACTACTCACACTTCACTGTTTGTTCACTCACTGCACTACTTTTTCGGTTCCTCCCTTCGTCACTGATAAGAAACTGACGTTCGAATCCACGACGAGTCTTACATTATATACCCCTACCAATGGGTACCCCGACCAGTGGAGAATTCCAGAACATACTGCCCACCGCAGGGTTTAATGCCTCCTGGCGGTGTTGCGTGCACGTGACGAAGTAAGAAAAGAGTATAAGCGTAAGAGAGACAAGTGGGCAGTTATTACAGCGAAGACACAGGTCGCAAATGCGAAAACCTACTGATATAAGCGGTTTTGACAAAGGGTACATTGTTGTGGCGTTGCGACTGGAACCTCTGAAACGAGGAAGCTGGTCGCTTATGGTATATCATAGTCGTAAGCACCTGTGCAAAGTAGTTGAAGGATGGTGAAATACGGAGTAGGCCCTATCGTATTGGACGACACGTCTCATCACTAACCGTAAAGGTCAGAGGATACCTCGCTGTGTAGACCAGGATAGGCAGAGATCTGTGGCAGATTTGACGACAGAGTACAGGCACAAGTATTTCACAGCACACCGTTCAAAGGACATTACTGAACATGGAGCCCGACATGATACGACTCCTCCGTGTTCCTGCGTTGACACGACGACATTTTCAATTATGACTGCAGTGGGCACAGCATCGTGGATCAATAGAAACGTGTCGCCTGTCGAATGAATCGCATTTCTTGTTACACCAGGTTGATGGCTGGGTCCTTACATGCCGCGTTCTAGGTGAATGGCTGCACGAAACGTGCACCGGCCCACCGATGCAGGCCGGTGAGGGCAGAATTACGCTATGACGTAATCTGAGTTGGGCTTTCACGGGATCTGCGGTGACAGCAGTTAACTACGTGAACATTATTGCGGACCACAGGCATTGCTTCATGCTTCAAGTCTCCACGTACGACGAAGACATCCTCCAGCAGAATAACTATACTTGCTGTAAGGTCTGAATCGTGCTGCAGTGGTTTGAGGGACATTATACTCAACTCACACTGATGTCTCGGCCAGCAAATGGGCCTAATCTTTACCCGTTGGAACATACATCGGGAGCCAGCTGCGTGCAAGTAAACTACCACCCCGTAATTTGCGGGAATTGCTTGACTTGTACGTGGACATTTGGTGCCCCATATACATTGTGATCAAAAGTACCCGGACGCCTGGCTGATAATGACTTACAAATTCTTGGCGCCCTCCACCAGTAGGAAGGGTTCTTGGGAAAAGGCAGTCCATTCGTCACAGGCTGGTGCACTGAGATATCGATGTCGATCGGCGAGGCCTGGCACAAAGTCGGCGTTCCAAAACATCCCAAAAGTGTGCTATAGGATTCAGGTCAGGATTCTGTGCAAGACAGTCCATTACAGGGCTGTTATTGTCGTGTAGCCACTCGGCCACATGCCGTGCATTATGAAGAGGTGCTCGATCGTGTTGAAAGATGCAATCGCAATCTCTGAATTGCTCTTGGACAGTGGGAAGCAAGAAGACGCTTAAAACATCAATGTAGGCATGCGCTGTGATTATGCCACGCAAAACAACAATGGATGCATGCCCCCTGTATGAAAAACACGACCACACCATAATACCACAGCCTCCGAATTTTACTGTTGTCACTGCATACGCTGGCAGATGACGTTCACCGGGAATTCGCCTTTCCTTCACCCTGCCATCGGATCGCCACATTGTGTACCGTGATTCGTCAAGCCACACAACGTTTTTCCACTGTTCAGTCGTCCAATGTTTACACTCCTTACACCAAGCGAGGCGTCGTTTGCCATTTAATGGCGTGATGTGTGGCTTATCAGCAGCCACTCGACCATGAAATACAAGTTTTCTCACATCCCGCCTAACTGTCGTAGTACTTGCCGTGTATCCTGATGCAGTTTGGAATTCCTGTGTGATGGTCTGGATAGATGCCCATTATAGTTATCCGGGCTGTTATGCCGTGGTAAGTTGATGAATAATGTGTCAATTCCCAACGTTCCGTCCCCGTCTGCGGAGGACATCTTCAAGGGTGTCTGTAGCTCGATGCAAGGTCCAACACACCCACTGACTCGCTACTGACTGCCGCTAAATACCGTGTCCGCGCGCTCCCGCGCTGCGGCGTGACGTCATGTGTTTTGAAAACGTCAGTGCAACTGGCTGCTGACCGTTGCCGTCGATCACCGTTGCCATCACCCAGTGGTGGACGAGTGGTACAAATCTTCAAAAGCGGCATCCATATACCGTTTAATTTCACGCCCTCCTCCATTCGACTGAAATTATTAGGGTGTTTGGCGATTTCGATTTCCTCCCTGTAGAGCCTTTAGTAATATCCGCTTGTGGCCGCTAGTTCTTGCGTCTCCTCAAAACGAATATGGTAGTTACCATAATAGACATGACATTTCCGGCCATGAAAGTCTACATTTTGGTCTGGATAGATGTCCGTCTATTACACATTACGACCTTCAACTGTCGGCAGTCTCTCTCAATCAACAGACGAGGTCGGCGTGTACGCTTTTGTGCTGAACGTGTCCCTTCACGTTTCCACTTCACTATCTCATCGTAAACAGCGGACCTAGGAATGCTTAGGAGTGTGGATATCTCGCGTGGTGACGTATGACACAAGTAACACCCAATCACCTGACCACGTTCAAATGGTTCAAATTGCTCTGAGCACTATGGGACTTAACATCTATGGTCATCAGTCCCCTAGAACTTAGAACTACTTAAACCTAACTAACCTAAGGACATCACACAACACCCAGCCATCACGAGGCAGAGAAAATCCCTGACCCCGCCGGGTATCGAACCCGGGCGCGGGAAGCGAGAACGCTAATTGACCACGTTGGAAGTCCGGGAGTTACGCGGAGCTCCCCATTCTTCTCTCTCACGATCTCTGATGGCTACTGAGGTCGCTGATATGGAGTACTTGGCAGTTGGAGGCACCACAATGCGTCTAATATGAAAAATGTATGTTTTTCGGGTAGTCCGGATATTTTTGATCACATAGTGTACCGGGTAATCAGAAAGTCAGTATAAATTTGAAAACTTAATAAACCACGGAACAATCTAGATAGAGAGTTAAAATTGACACACATGCTTGGATTGACCAAAAAAAAAAAGTTTTGCTAGAAGCGTGAAAGATCTCTTGCGCGCGTCGTTTGGTGATGATCGTGTGCTCAGCCGCCACTTTCGTCATGCTTGGCCTCCCAGGTCCCCAGACCTCAGTCAGTGCGATTATTGGTTTTGGGGTTACCTGAAGTTGCAAGTGTATCGTGACTGACCGACATCTCTAGGGATGCTGAAAGACAACATCCGACGCAAATGCCTCACCATAACTCCGGACATGCTTTACAGTGCTGTTCACAACATTATTCCTCGACTACAGCTATTGTTGAGGAATGATGGTGGACATATTTAGCATTTCCTGTAAAGAACATCATCTTTGCTTCGTCTTACTTTGTTATGCTAATTATTGCTATTCTGATAAGATGAAGTGCCATCTATCGGACATTTTTTTAACGTTTGTATGTTTTTGGTTCTAATAAAACCCCATGTCATTCCAAGCATGTGTGTCAATTTGTACCTCTCTATCTACATTATTCCGCGATTTATTCAGTTTTCAAATTTATAACGACTTTTTGATCACCCAGTACTTCTGGAATCCTGTCGAGGACTTATAGAACCCATGCCAAGCTGATTGTGTTTGAAAAGTGAAATATCACGCTATTAAACAGGTGGTCATAACCTTTTGGCTAATCGGTGTATGTTGTGGATGATACCTGTCATCCGCGTGAGTGAGCGTGTTGGCAATTACCGTGCGAGTAACGGAGGATTAACATTCCTCCGGCAACAGCCTAGGGTTTTTTTAACTTTATTGATACTATACTACGATAATTATACAAAATACTCCACTACTTCAAATTGATACAAACAACAGTTGCAGCTTATACTTTAGTTGGTGGCTATTACTGTTGCTATGGACAAGGTTAATGCAATCCATTGATCTACTCTAGGTTAGTATCGTGACGAAAGTCGTGCAGTTGGCTCTAACAGTCTCGAGAAGCAGTCGGTGTGAGTTTCTCCGGGCCGAGCTGTGACGTCGCGATCAACTTTCGGGGACGCGCGAGCGGCTCCCGAGGTCAGCCAAAGTGGCCGAAGGTCAGCCGCCGCCTGTGTGGTGCGAAGGGAAGGCAAGGCGAGCGAGGCGAAGGACACAAGTGGCGCTGACTTTTTCGGCCGCGCGGTCACTGACCTGTCTTCCTGGCGTGCCGGCCCCACCAAGGTCGCACGCCCTTGCCTCCTCCTCCTGCTTCTCTCTCTGTCTCTCCGAGCGCCCTTCCAACTTCTTCCTCTTCCTCTTCCTACGAGAAATGGGAAGCCTCATTGATTCATTTATTTAGCTGATGGCTACGATCAAATCACACAAGTAAACATTATTTTCTTTAACAGTACAGTACACATATTTAGCACAGACAAAATTTCATAACTACAAGTTAATTATTTTTACGTAAAATAAAGAACAACCGCATTCAATGACAATCGTAATTTAATTTCAATGCATTTTGCTTTTCGAACCTGGGGGCTCATCTTCAGGTGCTTCGACAACCAACATCGATTTCTTGCTTCATATTTAGGTTAATTCTGGTCTCGATAAGATTACAGTGTCATATTCCAAACCAGCCACAGCTTTTCCAGTAATATTAAAATTTTATTTTTTCCCAATGAAACAAATACTTGACCTAGTAACGATTTGATAACGTAATTCGGGTTTAAAATATTCACAAGTATTTGTTTAGTAAAAGACGTCGTGCGTAACTAGAAATGGTTCAAATGGCTCCGAGCACTATGGGACTTAACATCCGAGGTCATAAGTCCCCTAGAACTTAGAATCACTTGAACCTAACTAACCTAAGGACATCACACACATCCATGCTCGAGGCAGGATTCGAACCTGCGACCGTAGCAGCGGCGCGGTTCCAGACTGAAGAACCGCTCGGTCATAACTAGAAATGTAATAGCTCTATATCTTCTTTGAAATAACAACACCTGCATATTTGTAGAAATACAGCTTTTACATTTGAAATTCTTTGACTTGTAGGGTGTAGAAAAATTCCGCTACCAATCACAATAAAAGATTGTTTATTCGTCACACGTCCGGTTTCGGGCTTGTGCCCATCGTCAGGTGCTTATACATTCATGTACATGTTTATATCGCTAGAGATCACTGTATAAATACAAAGAAAATTATTTGCTGGCGGCTAAAGATGTACAAGTGAAACAATTGTAAGCGGAAAGGCAGCATTTGACGAAAATATATCTGTGCTTACATGAAGATGAAGCATCATTATTACAATTAGGCTGTGGTGACAGTTTTTCCACTTAGTTACACATTTCTTATTATTTTCACGTCCACCTTTCAGTTTTATAAAATTTAGCTGCATATTTCACTTTTGCATCGTGCATTCGTGATATACACTGTCTTTAATGCAAACATGTAGGCTATGGTCAAAGTATAAAATCTTTCACCATAGCGTAATTATAATAATGATGCTTCATCTTTATGTAAGTACAGATATATTCTCGACAAATGCTGCCTTGCTACTTACAATTGTTCCATTTGCATCTCTTTAGTCACCAGCAAATAATTTTCTTTGTGTTTATACAGTGATCTCCAGCAATATAAGCATGTAAACCCATGTATAAACACGTGAGGATGGGCACAAGCCCGAAACACGCCTTGTATTGTGAGTGGTAGCGGAAATTTTTCTACATTCTATGAAGGAACAGTCACGCACTTCAACAGTATTCACTATGGATAAAATTCATTCTTTGGCTTGTTTTGACTTGTGTTTGCAAAATGTGCTGTAGAATTAAAAGTGTACATATGTACATAAACAAGTTTGCTCATATTGTGCTTAGAAACCATGTATCCAAGTTGTTTTACGATTTGTATTAGTTTTGTAAACTTATATTCATAATTTGTCCGATTTGTAATATAGCGGTGTAATCTTACCAGGACCAGCATTGACCCAAATCAGGAAAAAATCGATGTAGACTTTCAAAGCACCTGCAGATGATCTCAGGGCTCTAAATGCATTCTGCTTTGGAATAAAATCACGATTGTGGTTGAAGGCGCTTGTTTTTTATTTTGCGAAAGTAATACAGTCTCGGTAGAAACGCTGACAGCAATGGATATAATTTAATTATTTTTACAGTATTTACGAAGGATAGAAACTCACAAGCATATACTCACGAGGGTGGATCAAAATATTTCATAAGTAACGTATAACAGCGGAACTGGTGCAGTATGAACTGTGCTCTTTACCACTGGGTCTGCCGGCCTCTGTGGCCGAGCGGTTCTAGGCGCTTCAGTCTGGAACCGCGCTGCTGCTACAGTCGCAGGTTCGAATCCTGCCTCGGGCATTGGTGTATGTGATGTCCTTGGGTTAGTTAGGTTTAAGTAGTTCTAGGGGACTGATGACCTCAGATGTTAAGTCCAATAGTGCTCAGAGCCATTTGAACCATTTTGAACCAGTGGGTCTGAAACATTTTTCCTCTGGACCTCCCTTCACAAGGAAAAGTAGTATCAGCTATCTCCAGCCTATTTGATTAATAAGCATACATATATATATATATTTTTAGATTTTCTCTAATTTGTTCTCTGTTTCACGCAATTCAATTTAGAACTATTTTAGACACCGAAAACCAAAACTACGTGAATTATTCTATAGAAAATTCAGAACAAATTGTTTATCACATTATTATTTATTCAGAAACTAAAAGAAGAACAGTATTTACAGTTCAGCAAAGGACTACAAGAGCATTCAAAATTTAAATTACTAAGTTCAGCAAGATGGTGAGCTTGATTTTGACAGGAAAAAGGTGTAATGGCAGAAACAGAAACACGAAGTTCTTTGTTTTCATTCAGCTTTGAACGGTAGTTCGACTTCGTAGCTGCCAAAGCTGGAAATCCATTGTCGCTCAACTATGTTGTTGTAAAAGAAATCTGTATCGTCATTGCATTTTGGGCCGGTATTGGGAATTCTTTGCTAATATGTATCCAAAATTCCAACTAAGACGTCTGTTTAAATTGACTCTTCAATTAAGTACCAAAAGTGAGATCAATAAGTTGAACTACTTCTTTTATATTTAGACTTGGTGTTCCAGTAGCATTTTGGAGTGGATTTTTGATCTAATTAAATTTATCCAAATCGTCGTTGAAAGTGAACTTTTAGTGTTGCAAGATGATGAAGAAAACTGGCTTTTATCTCCACTGGAAGTGTCGGATTATCTGTGTCCTCTAACAGTGACACTAGAGTAGGAACCATATATAGTATGCCACTTTACACTCGGTTTTGCCACAGGTCTCATTTCTTCATGAACGCCTTTATTTCTTCACTTCAAGGTAGTACAGTCGCGCGATAACCTTGAAGTGAAGTGTTAAGAATATTTGGTCAGTGAGTTAAACCATTTTCAATAGAAAATTTCCGTTGCTGATACAGTCTACCAGAGACTGATTTTCTCCTTTACGAAACATAATACCTTCTTCCTCAGTACACACCTTCTTTGTAGTACTTTTCCCCTTGAATGCCATCGAGCATTACTAACAAAGAGTAGTTGATTGTGTTCAGCGCTCATATCTCCACAAAGCACTTTAAAAAGCCTTGTATTTCTAGATGTTAGCTTAATAGTATTATCTGTTCGCACAGCCGTTTACAACACTTCATGATGGGGTGGGCTACGTTCTTTAGCGGTAGTACCTCCCGATGTATCATGCAGTGAATCCATGCTGCATTAGGAACTACGGATTGAACTTTCGCTTGCAGTCCACCATGAATTCCTGACACTGAGAGAGCTCCATCTGTGCCTACTCCAATGCACCTATTCCACGATATCTCGTTTTGATTTAAAAAAAAAATACTAACCGTGTCAAAAAGGCTTTGAACTTTAGATGCTTTCAGTATCAGCACACAGAAAAGCAACATCTCTCGAATATTGAACTCATTAACGAAACGAACATAAGCAATCGTAGGAGAATCTTCATGAACACCACACAATTTATCGATTAACTGCTCGAGTATATCGTCACAGATGTCTAAAATTCCTCTGCGCACTGTGTCATTAGAGGCAGGAATACTTTTCAACTGCTGAGAAAATGGGTCACCAAACAATGATGATACTGTATCAATCGCTGCTGGTAAAAACAGAGTTTCTGCAACACTGTGTGGTTTATTGCATTTAGCAGTCCTATGCGAAATTCGATAAGAGGATAAAAGGGCCACTGAATTCAGATTCGTCGGTTTAGCAGAGTTCTTCTGGGTAGACAATAACACATTTAGGTTCCTGATAAGAACTTGTTGCATGCCGCGGTGGCCGTGCGGTTCTAGGCGCTTCAGTCCGGAACTGCGAGACTTCTACGGTCGCAGGTTCGAATCCTGCCTCGGGCATGGATGTGCGTGATGTCCTTAGGTTAGTTAGGTTTAAGTAGTTCTAAGTTCTAGGGGACTAATGGCCTCAGATGTTAAGTCCCATGGTGCTCAGACCCATTTTTAAGAAATTGTTTTGGTTTTCCTACTAATTCAGGATGCTTTGTCTCGAGATGTCTCTTTAACTCGTTAGACTTTCTAACAACCCTACCACAACAAAGGTCAAAAATTAATTATAATTGTAGTGTTGCTCACGCTACTAAATATTGCATTTTCGGGCAACAACAACGTTATATTATGTGGCAGGTGTCATTAGAGCACAGTTAATAAAGTCATTTCATGAAATAATGGATAAACTAGGCACTCATCTTTTCGTGTTTCCCAAGCTGGTCTCGTTGTAAACTCATGGCTCAATCGTCGAAAATCTAGGTGGTGATGATTCCAAGCTCGGATGCAAAGAGGCCTAGGTGTTATTCTGCGATATTCAAAAGTTTTATAGATGTGTTTCATAAACCATTCTTGAAGATTAAACTTTTGCAAGCTACACAATGATGATGTAAAAAAAAGTAATCAGCAATCCGAATTTAAGTTACACTTCTTTTTTATTACTTTTGTTGCAATATCACGTAACTCACAAAACATTACTTCACAATATAAAACATACTTGAAAATATCTTCACTCTGTTAAAGTTCATATTTCATAAACTGACTACAATTTGCGTCTTTTCAACATGACGACCAAGACTTGACTCTCTAATAACCGCTTACGCGTCCAAAAATCAGAGTTACAAGTACGTCAAAGATCATAGTGACAAAAGAAAGAATTCACATAAGAATAATATTATTGCAATATAAACATGTCGATGTATCAAAGTATCTCTACATTAATGAAATCAAATCTGAATGTTGTCTCAGAAATATGTTAACTTCTTTACAGAAACACAGTGGAATATTGCTGGTATCGAGAGGTTGAGGTGAGGTGCCGTAATGGTTATGTAATTCAAGTACCATTACAACTTCATACTATCAACAGCTAAAATGGTTAAAGTTACACACTGCGGACATTATTCACCATTGATTGTCGTTTTCGTGAAGCCTATCAATAAATAGTTCTTATCATACTCTCTCTTTTTCGCCTTTGGAGTGTCTCCTTCCCCTTTATCAGTTGATCTACCACTGGTGTCTTTATCTCTGTTATCAACCAGTAACCGCTTCATACTGCTGTCAATTCTTCCTCACGAAGTCTGAAAGACTGTAAAGACGCGTCGACATACAAGAGCAAAACCTTGCACACCTCGCGATGGTTAAGGATCGGTGACAGTGCAGCAGCCAATGGGCTATTCCACCGACGGCCGAGGTCGCCCACCTCGCCCGATTATATCAAACAATGCTAAAAATACGACCGCGGATATATTGTCGTCTACCGCATCTGGAGTAACACCGACGCCGAGTAAATTCAGTCCAGATCATCGACAGTTCCTTTGTTCGAAGGAAAAAATAAACGCAGTTGTTTATTCAAAAATGGCTCTGAGCACTATGGGACTCAACTGCTGTGGTCATCAGTCGCCTAGAACTACTTAAACTTAACTCACCTAAGGACATCACACACATCCATGCCCGAGGCAGGATTCGAACCGGCGACCGTAGCAGTCGCACGGTTCCAGAATGCGCGCCTAGAATCGCGAGACCACCGCGGCCGGCGCAGTTGTTTATTACTAAGAGTTTTATTAATATTCTGCTCCCCGCTTGCACGCCATTCGCGCCCTCCTTGGGTGATGGCCCGCAATTTGAGAATCACTGCCCAGCACAACACTATCGCTTAACATAGTCACCGAGCGAGGTGGTGCAGTGGTTAGCACACTGGACTCGCATTCGGGAGGACGACGGTTCAATCCGGCGTCCGGCCATCCTGATTTAGGTTTTCCGCGATTTCCCTGAATCACTTCAGGCAAATGCCGGGATGGTTCCTTTGAAAGGGCACGGCCGACTTCTTCCCTAATCTGATGAGACTGATGACCTCGCAGTTTGGTCTTGAGGCGCGTACCCCCGGACTCCAACCGCGTGCTGATGTAGTCGACGCCGTAGAGCTTCTCCCCCGGACTCCAACCGCGTGCTGATGTAGTCGACGCCGTAGAGCTTCTCCCCCGGACTCCAACTGCGTGCTGATGTAGTCGACGCCGTAGAGCTTCTCCCCCGGACTCCAACCGCGTGCTGATGTAGTCGACGCCATAGAGCTGCTCCCCCGGACTCCAACCGCGTGCTGATGTAGTCGACGCCGTAGAGCTTCTCCCCCGGACTCCAACCGCGTGCTGATGTAGTCGACGCCGTAGAGCTTCTCCCCCGGACTCCAACCGCGTGCTGATGTAGTCGACGCCGTAGAGCTTCTCCCCCGGACTCCAACCGCGTGCTGATGTAGTCGACGCCGTAGAGCTTCTCCCCCGGACTCCAACCGCGTGCTGATGTAGTCGACGCCGTAGAGCTTCTCCCCCGGACTCCAACCGCGTGATGATGTAGTCGACGCCGTAGAGCTTCTCCCCCGGACTCCAACCGCGTGATGATGTAGTCGACGCCGTAGAGCTTCTCCCCCGGACTCCAACCGCGTGCTGATGTAGTCGACGCCGTAGAGCTTCTCCCCCGGACTCCAACCGCGTGCTGATGTAGTCGACGCCGTAGAGCTTCTCCCCCGGACTCCAACCGCGTGCTGATGTAGTCGACGCCGTAGAGCTTCTCCCCCGGACTCCAACCGCGTGCTGATGTAGTCGACGCCGTAGAGCTGCTCCCCCGGACTCCAACCGCGTGCTGATGTAGTCGACGCCGTAGAGCTGCTACTGCTACAGTTCTCGCGGCAGAGTAGAGACACGATGCGATATAACGTCGGTCCCCGTAGATTAACAGGAGAAAAAACCTTCGAAAAGGCGTTCCTCGCGTAGTCGTTGTATCTCAATTACAAGTCCACAGCGTTTCCACTTATGCGAACGCGTATAATTCATGCTTTTTATTATTAATATTGTATTGTTAATTGCCCGGATTTGCAGTAGTTATTAATTCTTCTCTCGTTCGCATAGCACACACCACTGATTGCGAGGAAATATTTTAGTTAACAGTTTTTTCTTACGGTGTTGTCTTGTTGCTATGGAATTGTTGTGCTGGTATGCAGCGAGATCCAGAGATACTCTTTGATTCAGTCTTTGTAAGATTGCGTCGTAATACGAAAATATTTTAAAGTTCACTTCTCAACTAATGATGTGAATATTTGTACTTCAATCAAATAGTCTTTCATGGGTAGTCGTTGATTTAGTCATTTATCAAACAATTTAATGATGTAGTCCACACCGGGTATTTAACTGGTAACGAACAGTTTATTGTTATTTTGTCACTAAATACTTATAACTCCCGCACCACACGAACACGGAATAGTTCAGTTAAGTCAGTCCGACTGAGTTACAGTTTCTTGGCAATTACCACAACTCAACACTTTAGCGTAATTGTTTTATCTTCATGATGTCGTGTACTTGGGTCCTACTCTAGACTAACTACTTTGTATTCTTTCATAGAATGTTCACTTCTCCTTAAGGTCCAACTAATTTAAAATCAAGTCCAATGTTCACTAATTCCGTTATTAGATTTCAATTAACCCGTAGTGCACGGTTAAATGAGTATCTGTTCCTGTCTCAGTTCATAAAATCAGTTTCTTAAGCCGTGAATCCCGTCACGCAACAAACACTTCTAAACTCGAAAACAATCTCGTCACGATTCGCAATCTCAATAATTCAGATCAGAACTGCTCTCGTACGTCTGCACTGGATGAGTTCTAGCAAGCGACTTCTGTGGAAGAGCATTGTAGGCGCATTGAATTTCTTCGTTGCGCTTACAAGTTATCTCTGATGACATTACTTTGGACAACTTTCGAGGTATTAATTTCACGTTTGTCACATGGATATTTGTCCATTGCTGAAATACGATGTTTCTTCTTTCTCTTTCGCTAACAAATATGCTCAGTGGTGTACAATGTAGTTGTTGACAAAACTCTTTCGTGTTAGCTCATCGGCAAAGATGTCGTAACTGCCAAGATAACTTTCCCCACTTCATGTTCTTTCTTAATTGACTTTAAGGTGGTCGTTGGGGCGTTACAGTCTCCTACCCCAAATCAACCTCAACTTAGCATAGCCACCATGCATTTGTACATATCTGCACCATCATTGAACCATACATCAAAATCAGTTTGGAAAAATTCAGGGTTCTGCTTCCTAACCCAAGCATTTTAAACCTCATCGAAGTCATTGAATCCATAACCACGTAGGATTATAGGTGCAAACAGGCAAAAGTCAGACGGGACCAGATCAGGACTGTAGGGTGTCTGAGGCACCACTCACTAGCCCATTCCTTTCCAATCATGTAAAAAATACGTGTGCGGACTTTCACTGTCGTCATGAAGCTTGCTTGGGAACCCACTCAGCTATGGCTATCACTTGGGATATCACAAAGTGTGAAGCAATTCTTGAATTTTTCCAAACATTTATTGTTGCTTGAGTACAAATGCATGATGACTTAAGGTGAGCGATAGTGTTGTGTAGAGGTCAGTTCAGGCTACTATCTGTACTAATTCCGTTGTTATATGTTCATTATTTTAATTTTTCATGACTTCCTCATATTCAATTGAAGTCTTCGTTGCCCTCAAGAATTCCTCCGGATCGCCAGAAAATGATCATTTTGGGCATGCACGCATAATAAGCTGAACAGTTTGTCGTTCTGCACCATACAGTTGGGCAATGTCCGTAATCCCTGTTTTTTTACATTTAGTCAGCCCATCCTCCAGTATTTGTCGTTATTCTGTTGAGCTTAGACCAGATCTTGCAGTGATTTCAAAACCTGGTGAATTGCTTATTTAGCCAATATCGCCCGCACACACAGCAGGATGTTAATTCCCGCAATTTTCGTCAAGGAGCCCAAATTCGTCCAAAAAGAGCTGCAGGAGGCATTTCTTGCGGAGGAATATTCGTCGCAGCTTTAACGGTGGTTCATTCGCTTCAGCCAGATATGAAATCGTTGGGGTTGATACGAATGCCACAAGACTGTGTACTGCATAGTGTCTAGCCTTGGAAAGTGCTGTCTGACGATGATTACTAGCACATGTGACCGTAATCAAAGAGTGTGTTTAGAAGAGAACGATATAAAATCCTCGCAGACCGCCTATAAGAGTCCCACCATTCTTCAGTCGTAGCTCTGGTGCGACTGCATGCTTCTTCACATCTAATAATGGTGTGTTGGATATAATGAGCCCATATTGGCTTATCGTCGATAATTATCCCAAGATATTGTGTTGTTTTCGCAAATGGAAAATTTTGTGGTCCCAGTTGCATTGTTTGGAGAAGTGAAGTCCTGTGACGAGGAAAGATCATTAGAGTAGACTTGCTACCAAAGATTTCGAAGCCACTTTCTCTGCACCAATCAGACAGACGTATGAGGGTGGTATGCACTTTCAGATAACAAGACTGAGAGCAGTACTGTCTTCGGAATATATGCAAAGGTCGTCTGCGTATTGTAATATTTGAATGTCGCTGGCAAAGGGATCACGAAGGTCTGTAGTATATAGATTGTATAATAACGGAGCCAAGAATGATTCCTCCAGGAGCCCTGTGCTAATTTCTGTGGGTCCCAATGTACACACACCAAAAAACGTTTTACATCACCTCGGTTCCGAGAGTTCAGGAGCCTGTACAGAAAATTAGAATAGAGATCAACATAAACATCATTTCCGCCCTTTTTATTGACTTTTTATTGCTCATGAAAATCACACACCGCATGTTGTACCACCATACAGCGAGACCTTCAGAGGCGATGGTCCAGATTGCTGTACACACAGGTAGCTCTAACACCCAGTAGCACGTCCTCTTGCACTGAAGCAAGCCTGCATTCGTCATAGCATACTATCCACAAGTTCATCAAAGCACTGTTGGTACAGATTATCCACTCCTCAATGGCGATTTGGCGTAGATCCCTCAGAGTGGTTGGTGGGTCACGTCGTCCATAAACAGACCTTGTCAGTCTATTCCAGGCATGTTCGGTAGGGTTCATGTCTGGAGAACATGCTGGCCACTCTAATCGAGCGATGTCGTTATCCTGAAGAAAGGCATTGACAAGATGTGCACGATGGGGGCGCGAATTGTCGCCCATGAAGACGAGTGCCTCGTCAATATTCTGCCGATATGGTTGCACCGTTACGGCGCCTTCCATGATCACCAGCGGAGTACGTCGTCCCCACACAATGCCACCCCAAAACAGCAGGGAACCTCCACCTTGCTCCACTCGCTGAACAGTGTGTCTAAGGCGATCAGCCTGACCAGGTTGCCTCCAAAAACGTCTCCCACGATTGTCAGGTTGAATGTATATGCGACACTCAGCGATGAAGAGAGGGTGATGCCAATCCTGAGCGGTCCATTCAGTATGTTGTTGGGCCCATCTGTACCGAGCTGCAGGGTGTGGCGGTTGTAAAGTTGGACCTCGCCATGGACGTCGGGAGTGAAGTTGCGCATCATGCAGCCTATTGAGCACAGTTTGAGTCGTAACACGACGTCCTGTGGCTGCACGAAAAGCATTATTCAACATGGTGGAGTTCCTGTCCGGGTTCTTCCGAGCCATAATCCGTAGGTAGCGGTCATCCACTGCCGTATAGCCACTGAGCGGCCTGAGCGAGGCATGTCATCGACAGTTCCTGTCCCTCTGTATCTCCTTTATGTCCGATCAACATCGCTTTGGTTCGGTCCAGACGCCTGGACACTTCCCTTGTTGAGAGTCATTCCCGGCACAGAGTAACAATGCGGACGCTATCGAATAGCGGTTCTGACTGTCTTGAACTACAGAAAACATGAGCCGTTTACCTCCTTCCTGGTGGAATGACTGGACCTAATCGGCCGTCGGACCCCCTCCGTCTAATACGCGCTGGTTGTTTACACCTTGGGCGAAGTTAGTGACATCTCTGAACAGTCAAGGGGACTGTGTCTTTTATACAATTTCCACAGTCAACGTCTATCTTCAGGAGTTCTGGGTACCGGGGTGATGCAAAAGTGTTTTTTCATGTGTGTAGTTGCGTGTTGGATAATGATTGTCTTCCTATTACTTAGGAAGCATACAGTGTTACGCATGAGTGGTTTTGTAATCTGAAGTTATTTCAGCTTTTCCCCTAAGACTGACAAGACGACGTTGTTGTATGGTTTAGTCAAATGGACGAACTGAACCATCAAATAACAAGCGGAGAGGAATTCAGCTGAACGTCGGTAACTAACCGTAGAAGGATTTCAGTTGCCATATTTCCTTTTCGAAATCCAAGTTAGTTTCTGGTAATATTTACATGTTTTCACACCAGCATTGTAAGCGCCGCTTAATAATCTTTTCCATTACCTTCACCGAACAGGGTAGTAAGGTGGTAGGCGAATACGGCTCGGATTTATCACGTCTTTTTCCCAATTTGTGGATGGGGACGACACGACATGTTTTCAACGAATCGATTTTGATCTTTTGAGTTCATACACTATTGTAAATTTCGAGGAGCAGCAGTTTGCCATTATGAAGGTTTGTCTTAGCATTGGGTAATCAGTATAATTCGAGCCATGTATAGTGCCCTTACCTTGGGTAAGCGCAATTTAGCCTTCTTTCAGAAAAAAGGGTTGCGTAGTTACACTCTTGTCCTCTTCATAACGCACCTAGTTGTCTTTGTCCGTTACGTCAGATGGGCTATCATACTCAAGAAAGATTGGGAAAATTCGTCGTAGGTGGACGTGTGTGCATGGCCATTGTGGTATTCCTTTTTACACTGCAAATCCTAGTTAGTCGTGTTTCTTTTCGGTATGCAGTTCAGCACATTTTCCATGATTTTCTTTTTCTGCATTTGAATATTTTCTTGGTTGTACCTTGTGCTTCCCTAAGAGCAGTAAAGTTTGTATCATTAGAGAGTTTTGTATTTCCTTAATGATTCCCTTCGTTCCTTGATAACTGCGTCGCATTCTGAATTCCACCAAGAGGGTTTGAGTTCTTTTAGAGGTTGATATGCGATCTAAATACCCCGTAATCTCCTTTAGGACCCTCAGTTCAGACGACTGATTCTAGTTTTCCTTCCATTAGGGCTTCGTATGGATTCCAATTGGGTTTGTTTGTGTTTCATTTCCAGCTGATTGGGTATTTGACAGTCTCCCTAGGTTCTGCGTTTATTATGATTTGAATTGCTATGTGATTAAAACCTAGAGTAATCGGTATAACTTCTCACGTCGTTCCGGTAGAAATTGCGGAGGATGCTATGCTCCAGTATACTGCCGTCGGGACTTCATTTGGTCAGAATTTTCGCATTGAGGAGCCATCATTTAATACTATAATGTTTACCGAATGTAGTACATCAACTAGTATTTTATCCATTTCGTTAGCATTTCTACAGCCCCGCAATGTAAGGCGGCCGTTAAGTCGGCTAGTAGCAGAAGAGTTTCCGCGATGGAGTCCGTTATTGTTGTTAACTGTTGGCCTGAAAGGCGGTCGTTAAGTGTTTTGTATGCCGACACCAAATTCAGATGGAGGTCCTTGATCCGTAGGCGGGTACTTATCATTCGCAATGTATTACGCTGAGTGCCATTACTGACAACGGAAAAGCGAATATCTTGTTTTACTAGTAACGCTGCATCGCTGTAGCCAACATTCCTATCTTCTCTAATTACGGAGTAGCCCGGAGGGCGAACAGTTTGTTCGGTCTTAATCATATTTCAACGATGGCACAAAAGCCTACGTTAGTTTCGAGTAGGAACATATCGAAGGCTGTCTTTGTTTGTCCTGAGCAATCTTGCTTTCCATTGAATGATTTTATAAGCAATTTTGAGGTGAAAGGAGTGGGGTCAACATAGTATGGATTGACATCCTGATAGAATCTGTCTGTAGTACTGGAGTGGGCCCATTAGAGTCCAGCTGGTGCCATGTGTTATTCATTGTTGTTGTTGTGGTCTTCAGTCCTGAGACTGGTTTGATGTAGCTCTCCATGCTACTCTATCCTGTGCAAACTTCTTCACCTCCCAGTACTTACTGCAACCTACATCCTTCTGAATCTGCTTACTGTATTCATCTCTTGGTCTCCCTCTACGATTTTTACCTTCCACGCTGCCCTCCGATGATAAATTTGTGATCCCCTGATGCCTCAGAACATGTCCTACCAACCGGCCCCTTCTTCTTGTCAAATTGTGCCACAAACTCTTCTTCTCCCCAATTCTATTCAACACCTCCTCATTAGTTATGTGATCTACTACCTATCTAATCTTCAGCATTTTTCTGTAGCACCACATTTCGAAAGCTTCTATTCTCTTCTTGTCTAAACTATTTATCGTCCATGTTTCACTTCCATACATGGCTACACTCCATACAAATACTTTCAGAAACGAGTTCCTGACACTCGCTGTTAACAAATCTCTCCTTCAGAAACGCTTTCGTTGCCATTGCCAGTCTACATTTTATATCCTCTCTACTTCGACTATCATCAATTATTTTGCTCCCCAAATAGCAAAACTCCTTTACTACATTAAGTGTCCCATTTCCTAATCTAATTCCCTCAGCATCACCCGTCTTAATTCATCACAGCCATAATTATACGTAAAATGTTATTAACGAGGTAGTTCCCAACATCGCATTGTTGGTTGAGTCTGTGGTATTGTGGTGGGTAGAGGTTGGGACCCACTGGAGCAAGAGGAAGGCAGAGTTCTGGTTGGTACAACTGAACCCGGCGGATCGTGCGTTGGTAGGGTCCTCTATGTTCCATAGAATTTACGCGTTGCTGGTGGTATTGTTGGGCATGCTGTATTAGAGGAGGGGGCGGCAGTATCGGCTTTGAATTTACTGGTGCCACCATTTCTGACGTCTGCGGTATTGTCGTCATGACATGGGATGGCTGCTGCGGATCAGAGATGGCGGTGCTGATATTTTCATTGAGCCGCTTTTGGGATGGGAGGGTGGGGAATTCTGTGCCCTATCGCGGAATGTTCGTGCTGCTGTAAAAAGACCGATGCGTGAAGCATTCAACCACTACCACCGTCATACCTTAGCAAGAGATCTTTCTGGTCTTACGTAAAATCGGTAAGTGGGTCGAAGGCTTCCATCCAGTCACTCACTGATCAGTCTGTCCTGGAAACAGAATACAGAAAAACGAAAGCTGAAATTTTAAATTTAGCATTTGAGAAATCCTGCGCGCAGGAGGATCGTACAAACATACCGCCGTTTGGGTCTCGTACGGATTCCCGTATGGAGGACGTAGTGATAGACATCCCTGGTGTTGTGAAGCAGCTGAATGGGTTGAAATAAATAAATCGCCAGGTCCTGATGGGATTCCAATTCAGTTTTACAGAGAGTACTCTTCTGAATTGGCTCCTTACTTAGCTTGCATTTATCGCGAATCTCTTGCCCAACGTAAAGTCCCAAGACACTGGAAAAAAGCGCAGGTGACGTCTGTATATAAGAAGGATAGAAGGACCGGTCCTCAAAATTACAGACCAACATCCTTAACATCGGTTTGTTGCAGGATTCTCGAACATATTCTCAGTTCGAATATAATGAATTTCCTTGAGACAGAGAAGTTTCTATCCATTCATCAGCAAGGCTTTAGAAAGCATCGCTCTGCGAAACGCAACTCGCCCTTTTTTCAGATAATATCCTGCGAACCAGGGATGAAGGATATCAGACGGATGCCATACTCCTTGACTTCCGGAAAGCGTTTGACTCGGTGCCCCACTGCAGACTCCTAACTAAGGTACGAGCATTTGGGATTGGTTCCCAAGTATATGAGTGGCTCGAAGAATCCTTTAGTAATAGAACCCAGTACGTTGTCCTCGATGGTCAGTGTTCATCGGAGGTGAGGGTATCATCTGGAGTGCCCCAGGGAAGTGTGGTAGGTCCGCTTTTGTTTTCTATCTATACATGAATGTAAATTTATGCAGATGAATAGGAAAAAGAATCCTGTAATGTTTGAATACTCCATTAGTAGTGTAGCACTTGACACAGTCACGTCGATTAAATATTTAGGCGTAACATTGCAGAGCGATATGAAGTGGGACAAGCATGTAATGGCAGTTGTGGGGAAGGCGGATAGTCGTCTTCGGTTCATTGGTAGAATTTTGGGAAGATGTGGTTCATCTGTAAAGGAGACCGCATATAAAACACTAATACAACCTGTTCTTGAGTACTGCTCGAGCGTTTGGGATCCCTATCAGGTCGGATTGAGGGAGGACATGGAAGCAATTCAGAGGCGGGCTGCTAGATTTGTTACTGCTAGATAAGATAATTACGCGAGTGTTACGGAAATGCTTCAGGAACTCGGGTGGGAATCTCTAGAGGAAAGGAGGCGTTCTTTTCGTGAATCGCTATTGAGGAAATTTAGAGTACCAGCATTTGAGGCTGACTGCAGTACAATTTTACTGCCGCCAACTTACATTTCGCGGAAAGACCACAAAGATAAAATGTTTGAGGGGGAAGTAACTACTTTCAGTCGCAGGTTCGAATCCTGCCTAGGGCATGGATGAGTGTGATGTCCTTAGGTTAGTTAGGTTTAAGTAGTTCTAAGTCTAGGGGACTGATGACCTCAGCAGTTGAGTCCCATAGTGCTCAGAGCCATTTGAACCATTTCGAACTTACTGTTATTTACGAGTGTGGAAATCCGATTTGTGGAATTCAGAAAATATTCAGGAGAATCCTGAAAGGTGACGTGTGATACGTGCAACTCTTTTATTTGGTTTGTGCTAAAGGAAGTCATGATTCAGGTACATATATAGACTAGTAAGAAAGTCTGTAGTAAATTCAACGATGTTTCAGTCAACTGATTAAAGTGATTTCTCATTAGATTCTACCTCTAACCAAATACATTGTTGTGACAACAGGTAGGCACTGCAGTAGGCGAATACCTTGAGGTCAGTTCCGTGTGGCTGAGCACTGAAAGTAGAAAGTTTTACCTTTCATTACAATGTAATATTTCCGGCAGATTCCATATTCCTAGATTTACGGAAAGCTATTGATACGATGCCCTTCTGCAGGCTGTTAATTAAGGTACGAGCCAACGGAATAAGTTACCAGTTATGTGAGTGGCTCTAAGACTTTTTAAGTAATAGAACTAAGTACGCTGTCCTCGAAAACGAGTGTTCGTCAACTCATCAGATACAAGGGTATCATCAGGAGTGCTCCAGGGAAGTGTGGAAATGATCTGACAGATAAAAAAAAAGGTTCAGATGGCTCTGAGCACTATGGGACTAAACTGCTGAGGTCATCAGTCCACTAGACTTAGAACTACTTAAACCTAACTAACCTAAGGACATCACACACATTCATGCCCGAGGCAGGATTAGAACCTGCGACCGTAGCGGTCGCGCGGTTCCAGACTGAAGCGCCTAGAACCGCTCGGCCACGTCGGCCGGCTCTGACAGACAGTGTGGGCACTATCTGCGGATGTTTGCTGATAATACTTTGATGTACGGGAAGGTGTCGAAGTTGAGTGACTTCAGAGGATACAAGATCACTTAGACAAGATTTATAGTTGGTGTGATGAACGGCGGTTTGCTCTAAATGTATAAAAATGTAAGTTAATGCAAACGATTAGGAAAAACAGTCCTGTAATGTTAGAGTACAGTATTAGTAATGTACTGTTTGAAACATTCAAGTTGATTAAATATCTAGGCGTAGCGTTGCAGTGCAGTATAACGTGGAACGAGAACATAAGGACGGTAGCAGCGAAGGTGAATGGTCGACTTTGGTTTACGGGGAGAATCTTAGAAAATTGTGGTTCACCTGTGAAGGAGAACGCGTACAGAACACTAGTGTGACCCATTAGTGAGTAGTGATAAAATGTTTGGATCTCCATCTGATCGAATTAAAGAAAGACGGCGGATCAATCCACAGGCGGGCTGCTGAATTGGTTGCGATAGGTTCGATGAACACGCGAGTATTACGAAGAAGCTTCGTGAACTGAAGCAGGAATCTCTGGATGGAAGGCGATGCTCTTTTTGCTGAACACTACAGAGAAAATTTTGCAAATCGGCATTTGAACTGTGCGGCTGGTCCCGGCGGAGTTTCGAGTCCTCCCTCGGGTGTGTGTGTCCTTAGGATAATTTAGGTTAAATAGTGTGTAAGCTTAGGGACTGATGACCTTAGCAGTTAAGTCTCATAAGATTTCACACACATTTGAACATTCGGCATTTGAAACTGATTGCAGACCCATTAGCTGGCGCCAACGTACATTTTCCGTAAGGACCACTAAGATAAGATAAATTACTGCTCCTATGAAGGCATGTACACAGTCGTATTTCCCTCGCTCTGTTTGCGAGTGGAACGAGAAAGAGAATGACTGGTACTGGTACAAGACAGCCCCCTGATTTCCCTCCAAAAGAAACTTAGTTACAGCTCTCTGCTTGGAAAGCGCCTCTGTTACAGAGGGACTGAATAAGGTGGCGCAGTGGTTAGCACACTGGACTCGCATTCGGGAGGACGACGGTTCAATCCCACGTCCGGCCATCCTGATTTAGGTTTTCCGTGATTTCCCTAAATCGCTCCAGGCAAATTCCGGGATGGTTCATTTGACAGAGCACGGCTGACTTCCTTCCCTAATCCGATGAGACCGATGACCTCGCTGTTTGGTCTCTTCCCCCAAATCAACCCAACCCTCTGATACAGAGGCCATTTTGAAGACAATGTACAGCGCCGCCACCCATCGGAGCTTCATGAGATTATAGTAACTGAAGCGGGAATATTCCACGGTGTCCCACAACAAATTCCGCGTTTTTCCAACCTAAAGAGGCCGAGAAAAAAATGTGTTGCCTTACTCATTGAACACCTCTAGTAGTAACACCAAGAAGCATAAAAAATAACGAAATTTTAGTTATTGTGTATAGAGAGTATAATAGGATGAAAACATAATGTGATTCATAAATGTTCTGGGGGTACATAGCGTGCGAAATTCAGTTGATAGAGCTGGCACCTCTGGCAGCAACAACAGCCGTAAACCGGCCGAAAATCGAATCAAACTGAGCTTGGTTGACAGATTTGGTATATCTTTCCATGATGTTTCAACTCAACGATAGAATTAATCAGTCCTAGTGGCTGACGAGTAGTGGTGTGGCAGTCTCTCGATAACTTATGAGCGAATCGTTTCAGTGGGTGAGAGATCTGAGGGATGTGTTGACCAGAGGAACAGTACAGCAAACTGCATCGAGAAAGGTTAGGAGAGGGTGTGCAACGTGCGATATTGCGTTATCTTGTTGAAATATTGTCACAGAGACCTCGATGATAGGACACCGCCGTAGTCACTTACACATTATAAAAGCAAGTCCTGCTGTCCAAATTGACGGATACACGAACCAGAGGTTACAGAGTTGTGTACCCACTTGCACCCTGTACCATCTCGCCAAGCACTTTGGCCCTAGGACGCTGTGATACTGTATGCTAATCCAAGACTCTTCAGTAAAGACGACGTAGTTCCATTCCTGTGTACTGTGTTGTCGCTGGGCGTACCACTAGTGGCACGTCTCTTTCTGACGCCGCATCAGGGGAAACAACAACACAGGTCGCCATGTTGACAGTGCATGATGCTCAAGATATCATCGTCCTGTCCGTGTGGATATTTGTCTTATTGCAGCAAATCCTTTTCTTGACACAAGGGACATGGTGTAGCTGTGCGACCCCACAGTGCCAAGTGAACAATATCTCTGTCCTATCGGGTGCTAGTCGCGAAGGGAATCATCCCCCTGTTCATGTGGATATCTGTCTTACTACAAAGAAACACAGTTTTTCACTCAAGCAACATGTCGAGCTGTACGACTCCACATTACTGAGCGAACAATATGTCCTCTCGGGTGCTAGTTGCGTAACAAATTACCACCCTCTTCATGGGGATATTTGTCTTACAGCAAAAAAACCCATTTCTTGGCTCGAGGGGCCTGACATGGCCTTATGACCCAATGTTTCCAAACGAACAATTTGTCTGTCCTCTAGGGTGCGAGCCGCGTAGGGCCATTGACATCCTACATAGCATATTGTACAGTATTGTCCTCCTGAGCTCATCGATTCCATATTCGCATGAGAGTCGTGCGATCACGATAACGCGAGCGGCAATACCATGGAACGATAAACCGTAGTCTCCATCAGCCACAATCCCGCTTCTGGATGGGTAGAAGTTACTCCTTCTTGCATGAGGCATCGCAGAATCTTTACGCAAACGAACATGCAACAACGAGAAGCCCGCTGTGTAAACTCTTCTTATATACAGAATGTAGATAGTGTTGCACTGGAACACTAATCGTTTTCATACCCAAGCTTGTAGTGCAGTTCATAGCAGTCTGTCGTTTCTTGTATGCCACCTTCATGGTGCTGCAATTTTCAGCCCTGCAGCACAATACAGGCTGTCCCAGGAGGAATGATCAACATTCAGTGAGTAAACATGGGCTCTAAACCGTATACCTTAAGAGCTATGAACACTTCTACGTCGTCGATACTGTGAAACAAATCTTTTCTACTGCAAACTCTTTGGTTTCCATATTTTGCCAGGAGACAGTTCTTTCTTTCATTCTTTTGCTTGTGCCTTTTTCCCGCAACGACGCAGGGTCGGCATGGTTAATCAGAATTGCCAAGGTTAATTGAAGGGGTGGCCGGATGCCGTTCCTGCTGCCTCCCCATACACCCAGGACGGATTTAATGTACCCCAACATTCTGTGTCTAGTGTAGTCCATGCAATAGTGCGAATGTGTTCAGATGTCTGCAAGCCGTGTAACTGAGGCGGAACGTGGGGATATTCACCTAGTTGGATGTGGAAAACTGCCTAAAAACCACATCCAGGCTGGCCAGCACACCGGCCTCCGTCGTTAAGCCACCAGGCGGATTAGATCCGGGGCCTTTGCCAGGAGACAGTATGGACCAAAAAAAGTTGTCCAGTAATCATGGGCTCTAAAATGCATACCGCAAGAGCTAGGAGCAACTGTTCGGTAGGTGAGACGTGTTTCGTTGTAGCGAAGATGAACAAGTGCTTATGGCTCTTAAGGCATGTACTTTAAAGCCCATGTTTACTGGGATTGTGTTTATTTATTTATTTTTGTCGACCCTGCCACAGGATATGGAAAGTAAAGAGCTCGCTGTAGAGAAGATTTGTTTAACAGCATTGAAGATGGAGGAATGCTCATAGCTCTGGTATGCTTTTTAGAGATTATTTTACTACACTTTTTTGCTTCGAATGATGGTTCCTGTCATCTCTCTTAATACTTTCCATTCCTCCTGTGACACCCTGTATATGCATTAAGGATTATATGGAAATCAAGGACAACATAAATCTGGATAATCGATAGATGATTTGAAATCCGCTTCTCCTGAAAGTAAATTCAGTGCCTTAACCACCGTGCCGCTATGTTCGGTGACAGAAACTGCGATATCTACCATCTCTTCCACCACATTGTAGGAAAAAATCATGCTTACCAGGTCTTGCATATCCTGGTGACACTTTACACTTAAAGGACAGAAGGAAAAATTTGTGAACCGTTGGCACATAGGTTCATGATCATCTTGTTGGAGCACCGAAATGCTTGAAAGTGGGGCTTCCGCTTTATACATAATGACTCGACACTCTTAGACTGCTCCTTTCCCGAAGACTTTATATGGTTTGACAGCGCTGCTGCTGGAACTGAAGAGTATTTAAACGATTTGACCTTGTGCTATAACTTATTACATGACAGTGTTAAGATGTTATACAAATGTATGACTTTCCCATAAATGGTGCCTTCTATTTCTTTCCACCAAACATTGTCCGATTAAATAGACGCTTCTCGTGATTGAACTGCAAGTTAAATATCTAGCTATCGTCCATTTGCGACAGGTGCGAATGTATAACGAAACTCAAGAGAATCACACGTGCTGCACGTGCCGAAAGCGTCATGTTGGACATTTACACGTGTTTGCTCAGCGACCGGCACATTTCATTCCCTGTCCCCCGTCCCCCAACCAGCGTCACGTGGCGGATATTGCCTATATCGCGCCACATGTCCCCCCCCCCCCCTTTCGGCCCGTAATGTTCTCTTGTAACTCTTCAGCATTCCCTGTAATGTTTACAATACGCCACTACGTTAACCGACGTCTAATTTCTGCCATAACTATTCGACGATATAAATAGCTACTCTGCCAGCTATACTTCTGGGGGATAAATATTCAGTGATAAATATTCAGTCGTATTTGGAAGGTATGGGATCCACTTGTCAAAAGAATCACCGTGAACTATGTTTTTCGTAATCTTCTTAAATCACCTGAAGTGATTCCGTTTCGGTACTCCCCTTAATCACAGAAACTTTAACTTGTCTTGTTGATGTCAGCAAACGTATTCGCGAATATAATCAAAATTCTATTTACTTTCGTATATAACAGACAGTATTTGTGAACTAACTTCAAAATAAAGCAACAAAAAATAGAAACTGTCGTGTTCATTTTAGTAAGTTCAGCCACGTGTGTCACCAGAAATTTGGTTATTTCTGTGCAGTAGATTTATTTTTTACACCGATACGTTGACTTATCTTTCCATATATTTAACTTGGCAAGATGTAGGCCTTCCGACACTCTGTTACATCTTACTAAGCAGTCTTACAGATTCTCTTTACGATCGACATAGCAACGTGCTTAGGAAATGAGTTACACATTACAATACTTGCTGTAGTAATGAACATAATAGCCGGCAGCTGTGGTCAAGCGGTTCTAGGCGCTTCATTGCGAACCACACGGCTGCTACGGTCGCAGGTTCGAATCCTGCCTCGGGCAGGGATGTGTGTGATGTCCTTAGGTTAGTTAGGTAGTAGTTCTAAGTCTAGGGGACTGATGACCTCGATGTTAAGTACTATAGTGCTTAGAGCCATTTGAAACATTTTTGAATGAACATAATTACATTAAAATGTCAGCCCTGTTAACAACGTAATAAGTAAATTTCTCATGTAACTTTGTAGTAGCGATATACTAACAGAAACACGTGACAGCACTGCAGAAAGAATTGGATATGGAGGGAAAGTTAATTCGTGCAGAGAAAGGGAGAAATAATATGAAAATGTTTCTGAGATAATAAAAGAAACGCTGTGGATAATGAAGCGAAAAAAAGAAACATGTAAGGACGAGGGAAAAAAAATGACTGAGCACTGTGGGACTTAACATCTGAGGTCATCAGTCCCCTACAACTTAGAACTACTTAAACGCAACTAACCTAAGGACATCGCACACATCCATGCCCGAGGCAGGATTCGAACCTGCGGCCGTAGCAGCAGGGTGGTTCCGGACTGAAGCGCCTAGAACCGCTAGACCACCGCGGCCGGCAAGGACGAGGAAAGCTGGAAGTATGTTCAGAAATGGACAGAGGTACTAGTTCGCTGATAGACAGGAGGAAGAAAACTGGTACTTGCAGACGAGGAAACTACGCCAACGTAATTGGTAACAGGAAAAACTTTTGTCTTCGCTCAAATCCTGTGTGCGTTTTAAACAGATCGTTTTTTCTGGGAATTTTGTTCAAAAAATTGTGTTCAAATGTGTGTGAAATCTTACGGGACTTAACTGCTAAGGTCAACAGTCCCTAAGCTTACACACTAATTAACCTAAATTATCCTAAGGACAAACACATACACCCATGCCCGAGGGAGGACTCGAACCCCCTCCCGGATCAGCCGCACAGTCCATGACAGGAGCGCCTTACACCGCTCGGCTAATCCCGCGCGGCGTATTTTGTTCCACAGAGGTACGGCTAAAATGGAGGAGAGGATGAAAAATGTAAAATAATGCATGAGCATAATCAAGATTAACTGATGATGATAGGCACATATATGATATACGGAGAACGGAATTCACTGACTAAGAAAAACATGAAGAACAGACAGCGTATGGAAAATCACATCGCTTACCCGGCCTCATCCAGCACATTTGAATATAACAAGTAGTAACATGATCAAACAACCGAATGTTCACACAGATACAGATACATAGCACATGTAGGCCTTTCGACACTGTTACATCTTACTAAGCAGTCTTACAGATTCTCTTTACGATCGACATAGCAAAGTGCACCCTGCGGAACTACCGGGTGATCAAAAAGTCAGTGTAAATTTGAAAACTGAATAAATCACGGAATAATGTAGATAGAGAGGTACAAATTGACACACATGCTTGGAATTACATGGGGTTTTGTTAGGACAAAAAAAAATAGAAAGTTTCAAAAATGTCCGACAGATGGCGCTTCATCTTATCAGAATAGCAATAATTAGCATAACAAAGTAAGACGAAGCAAAGATGATGTTCTTTACAGGAAATGCTAAATGTGTCCACCATCATTCCTCAACAATAGCTGTAGTCGAGGAATAATGTTGTGAAAAGCAGTGTAAAGCATGTCCGGAGTTATGGTGAAGCACTGGCGTCGGTTGTTGTCTTTCAGCATCCCTAGACATGTCACGATACACTTGCGACTTCAGGTAACCCCAAAGCCAATAATCCAATAATCGCACGGACTGAGTTCTGGGGACCTGGGAGGCCAAGCATGACGAAAGTGGCGGCTAAGCACGCGCTCATCACCAAACGACGCGCGCTAGAGATCTTTCACTCGTCTAGCAATATGGGGTGGAACGCCATCCTGCATTTTAGTTGTAATACAACCCCATGTCATTCCAAGCATGTGTGTCAATTTTTACCTCTCTATCTACATTATTTCGTGATTTATTAAGTTTTCAAATGTATACTGACTTTTTGATCACCCGGTACATTACAGTATTGGAGATTGGGCAGGACTACCGATTATTTTATTTTAGTGTGAAACGTTATTACAGATTATTGAATTTTGTTTGTAGGCATGAGAGTGATTTTGTACATGTACTGACAGCCTGTTCTACCCAGTTTAGGTAATCATCTAAGAATACGCGGAAATCTTTTATTGTTTTTGATAGAGTAATGGGATACATTAAGTAGTATGGGAGTCGCTGTTTCACGGAAATGTTCACTGTTCAACGCCGGTGCCATACAAGGATCACCTTTTACTTCTTAGGGATCAGTTTTCGGCGCAAGTTTTGTACCCAGATTGACCCTGACCTAAGTTTAGAATTGAATCATGAAATTCCAGAAGCGATGGAGTTGGGTCTTACGTTTAGATACAGCTGGGTACCAACAGTACCCAGGATTTGGAGGGACAGATAGACACAGGCTGGAACGGATATCTAAGACACGTCAGGAAATATACTTTGGACATTCCTGTTAACATGAATGAGAACACTGTCCGATTGGAATACAGCGTGTCCATGATTAAGCTTAATGTCCTGTCCGATCAGACGGTGCTTCAAAGAAACGAAAGATTCGGCTGCGCTATTGATATAAACAAAAGCTATCCCTTACTGATCGTGTTGAGGCCAAAAAATGTCTGCTGATCTACAAACAGCTTTCTTTTTTAAGCATGTAGAGTAAGGACGGCGTCCACGACGATAGGTATCACTACGTTTAGTTTTGACAAGATGAGGAATAGTTAAGGTGAACTAGATAAGGCGCCTTGTGTTTGTGGTGATGTAGTCAGTTCAAGCTGAAGGTTATTGGAGTAACCTCATCAACAGCCTTAAAATTATGATGAACGCATTTCCACATAATATGACAAAGAAAGTCACCCACAAAAAATGTGCTGGTACAATCCAGACTTTTAGTTCCAGTGCTAAAGCATGGAGATGGCTTCGGTACTTTAAAAGGCAAAGTACGACCACTGAATCATGAGTGGATTCTTCTTCAGATAATGAATATATCAGGCAAACTGTTGTTTTGCAGCGCTATAATGGTGCAAGGCGCACTGGCATGATGAGTAAGATGTGGTTGTGTTATAAATCATTAAGACAGCCTAAGGCAGCCCCACAATTTTATCTAAATTCAGCGCAGGACTTGTAGTGTGTCTTGAGACCTCATATCAGAAACGAGACCAAAAGAATGTAATATGACCAACTATAATGAAACTCCCAAACTATAATGAAACTCCCAAATTCTAACACCAAACATATGGAAGTAACGATTACAGCTAAACATTGACTCGGCGAACGATTTTTTTGCTAATGATAGCAACATTGTAATCACAGACAGAACACCAGAACTCCTAGTAGAGAAAGCCTAAGCAATGTCTGTAATTGATCATAATGTTGTAAACTTACAATGAACATAAAGAAAACAAGCGACATGAATTTCTATTTTAAGAGAGGAAATAAAACTGTAAAATTAAATGTAAATCATAGATTTTGTGGGAACTCAAAAATTTTGGGAATTAATATTGACTCATACCAGAAGTGAAATGAACACACACACACGTACACATACACGTACGTACACACACACACACACACACACACACACACACACACACACACACACACTATCAAGCAAAATGTTTCAGAAGTGTATGCCATTAAGTCCTGTCATCAGTGTCTAACAGACAATGCGTCATTGCAACATACCATTCTTACATACACTCCATCTCTAGCGACGGAATCAGTTTTTCTGGTCAAAACACAAAGCAGTCTACAGAAAATGGCCATTGTAATAATAACTGCAATAACTAAAAATAGTAAGCGAGCTCTGTGTAAAAATTTGTTTAAACAGCATCGGATTGTAAATGCACCAGGCGAATACTTCTACCTATCTGTTAGGCACATCAAAAAGGGCATTAGCAGTTGTTTCGCCAACAGCAGCATTAATGGTATGGCACAAGAGCTAGACTAAAATTACATTTTCCAAGAGTGAGCAAAGAAGCTACAAAGCAGTTTTTTCTGAGAATAAAGAGATGAAAGAAACAAGTAAAATCAAAATATTTAAAAAATCTGTTAAAACATATCTCTCAAATAATTAAAACTACAGAGTTGAGGACTACGAGTATTTATATAATACAGAGTATTGAATGGTAAGAAAGTAGCATTAGTTAATTATGAATAACTGTCAAATTCCGCCATAGCCGGTCCTACTGAGAAACCTCGTTAAAAAGCCTGGGTTCAACGTATCCATCTGATAGTACCTAGTGAGGGCTCCTGCCTGGGTCACAGGTGAATATGGTCAAAAACGTCAACGCCAGATGGAGACTGCAGCTCCCAATGACGAAGAAGGAGGAAGAACTAGTTTCAGAAGCTTCCGACTCCATCTTAGAAGTGGCTGAAATTGTAAACAGCTTCAAGACTTACAACCTTGATAGTGAACAACCTGGTACCTTCAGGTAACCAAATTTGTACACCTGTGTGATAAGTTACATCCAACATGAAACACAAACCTAATATTGAAAGAACGTTAGGCGGCATGCATTCCTCCTCTTCCCCCCCCCCCCCCCCCCCCCCCCCCCGCCCACCTATTGCTTGTGACGCAACATGGATATCTCGACGTCTTCAAATAATGGGCGACCTACATTTTCAAACATTTTAAAATATGACCCACTTGAACTAAGAGTGACCATCTAAGGAACCTCACTTACCTTCCTACAACCGATACAAACTCACGCATAAAAACCAGGGAACTTAAACATACAGTGGAAGTCCTGAACTACAAGAGCATTGTTATAGCAGCACTCCAAGAGACTAGATTCCCAAATGAAGATGCCATGGAATCACAAAGATACAGAATGTATGAATGAAAACCTGGTAAGTGAGACATAGAGAATCTCCCCGCTCCCCGTCTTGGGGACTAGATTTGCAGTACTGTACTTCACAAATAACTTCCAAGCACACTTGGTCTCTTCACCCAACGACAGACCCTCGTTAATACCCGTCAGGTCCTGCAGTAGGGTGTACTGTTGGTAAACTTCTATGCTCCTACCAATGACTCTAGCATACGACTAAACTTCTATGCTCCTACCAATCACTCTACTCCTAGGAGATATCAACGCCCAGATTATGAGATAACAGATACTGCGGAAGATTGTCGGAAAACGCCCTGTCCATAAGAGAATTAACAAGAATGGCGAAAGCTTAATCAGCCTGTGCACCATGTATGGAATATTCCTGATGTCCACGGGCTTTTAAACGTCTACAACGTAGGTCAAGACGTGGTACAGACCAAATTGCATGCTCTGTGAGTTCCAGATAGACCACGTAGCAATACACAGGCAGAACCACTGTGACTTAATGAATGTCGAGGTGCTTAGGAGAGCTAACATCAATTCCGATCACTACCTATCGCTGTCAAGATTAATCTAATGCCACTGAAAAGGACCAATAACATGACAGTGAAGAGTAAGAAGATTCGTAGATTTAATGGCACGAAACTTAGAAACGATACTACTAGCTACGAAGATAAACTGACACAGAATACCAACGGAATGAACACCGTTACAAACTGGGACCAGCTTAGGCACGCCATAGTAGCAACAGATCAGGAGACAATCCCCAGTAGAGGTTAGGGGAAAAGACACCATTAGTGGTCCAGTGAATGCAATAATGCTATAGGGGCGAGACGATTAGCGTGAGTCAAATGGAACAAGCACAAGAATTAAGCATAGCTAACAGCCTTCATTACAGAAAGGAAGACTGCAGCCAGCATCATAAGAGGGACAAAGACGAAGAACAACAAACAACTGATTCAACAGACGGAGGATAAAAAATTGCGTCAAATGGCCCTGAGCACTATGGGACGTAACTGCTGTGGTCATCAGTCCTCTAGAACTTAGAACTACTTAAACCTAACTAACCTAAGGACATCACACACATCCATGCCCGAGGCAGGATTCGAACCTGCGACCGTAGCAGTCGCGCGGTTCACGACTGTAGCGCCTAGAACCGCTCGGCCACTCCGCCCGGCAGGCAGAGGAGAACTTGCAAAGGAACAACAGCAAGGATCTCAAACAACAGATGACCCACTTCACGTCTCCTACTTCACATCTTCAGTGAGCAGAGGGATCACTAAATCTCTGGCTGAATGCTTCCCGAAACCTCTAGTGTGCTGAAACTAGCCGGAGGAAACATATAGGCCGGCCGTAGTGGCCGAGCGGTTCTAGGCGCTACAGTCTGGAACCGCATGACCGCTACGGTCGCACGTCTGAATCCTGCCCCGGGCATGGATGTGTGTGATGTCCTTAGATAGTTAGGTTTATGTAGTTCTGAGTTCTGGGGGCTGATGACCTCAGAAGTTAAATCCCACATAGATCAGAGCCATTTTTTTGAAACATACAGTACACAGGCGGATAAATACAGTAATCCTGGGCATATGGGCCAGCGAGAACCTCCCAGGCGACTCGACCTTGCCCGTTATACCCCCAATTCACAAATTATCGCTCCTTGCAGTCACGAACCAAGAGCCTCGGACGGCACGTTAACGAGATAGTTGGAAAATGAGTTAGCGCAATATCAAGCATTTTTCAGAGCATCGAATACTTGTACGAACAAACATAATACCTAAAGACCATTCTCCGATACAGCAAAGAAACGACCAGGTCACTACCAGAAAACACCGGGTTAATGGTAGTGATCAAAGCAGACAACTGAAGGATCCCGTGCCTGGGTTTTCCTCATGACCTGATCTTATTGGCAAATGACATCCAAGAGGCTATGATACAGCTCCATGCGCTGTAATCAGTAGC
This sequence comes from Schistocerca gregaria, assembly GCF_023897955.1. Lineage (NCBI taxonomy): Eukaryota > Metazoa > Arthropoda > Insecta > Orthoptera > Acrididae > Schistocerca > Schistocerca gregaria. The sequence goes on along the minus strand of NC_064931.1, from coordinate 137,177,902 downwards.
AGAGAAAACAGGACTATTGATGAACATCGACGGATCGCATTCATTACCAATATTAAAGACGTCCATAGAACAATGAGATTGAGCTCTGCCAAATATATCAAGAGAGCCAAAACAGGAAAGTACCTTGGAGAAAGCATATAAGATGTTGTCAGTGACGAGGTAGCTCTCGAAAAAAGGAAAATCAAACTAGATAGGGCAGTCTTTCATGCAGCGGACTGCCTATCCCCAACTAAGAAGATCACAGACGAGTCCTCATATTACAAGAAAGGAAATTCCTGCGAAAGTTAGTGGGTCTAAGGATCGTGCCAGGTGGGAGACGATAGTACAAACCTAATCGTAAATTCTACCAACACTAAAAACTTCACCGATGACATAAGAAGATGGCTAGCTTTCTATGGCCGCCTGTACTGAATATGCCCCCAAAGTCTATACTATACGATCTTCAAAGAAGACAACAAGGGTAAAGCTACCGTTTTGCTGTGGACCAGTCAAATAGAGAACGACCTTGCAAGTCTTTATATTAGGCAAGAGCGATGATTATCATTTAGCTATTGAAACCAGGCCGTTCCTAACATCCCTTACAGAATTTAACCCCTATGAGACCAGGAAATAGTGCGTGGAACACAAGAGACAGGTCAGCAGGAAAATGAAGGAATGGTGGTCTAACAGAAAAGCTCAATATACTAACAAGAAAAAGATGCTATACTTCACCAAGAACACCAGAAATGGTAATCAATAGCACAGCTAACATGAAAGCACTGTGGTCCACAGATTGTCTAACGAGGTAAATCTATAGGAAACTGACAATTCAATGAATGTTATTGTAAAATATTATGCCCAGAATAAAATAACATTACTGCATGAATGAATGAGATACTTCTCATAATTTTTCATTTTTTAGTTAAAATAACTTGCCTGATATTTTGTGAGTAATCTACGCACGTATAAGCAACTAATCAACTAACTAGAAAGTAGTTCGTTTCAATTCCACAAACTGCTTCTAAAGAATCAGTTTTTTCCCTGAATTTACTATTCACATCTTACGCGCAAAAATAAGATCTCTTATGACTGAACTTCATTTTCAAGTTACGCTACTTTTCATTTTTGTAATTTCATTAAGAAATGGACATTACATAACACGGGATTCGTACAGTTTCAGATAATTGTATATACTAATGGAAATATTCGCAGTTATTTTCAGTACTGCACAAGACTTAAGGGAACAAGTTTTATATCTATGGAATAGATTGGGTAAAATAAGCATGACATGTTGTATGGTCATCGTGAACGGCGCTTCCGCACGCCAACATGACATTTTTTCAATTAGTTCATTTATCAAAGAAGAAGACAACCACAACAGCATAAATTCTTTGTTTCCACAGCTGGTTAATGCTCAGCTCATTTTCAGAATGGATCTGAGCACTATGGGACTTAACTTCTGAAGTCATCAGTTCCCTAGAACTTAGAACTACTTAAACCTAACTAACCTAAGGACATCACACACATCCATGCCCGTGGCAATATTCGCACCTGCGACCGTAGCGGTAGCGTGGTTCCAGACTGTAGCGCCTAGAACCGCTCGGCCACTACGGCCGGCCAGCTTATTTTGAAATAGGTTTAAGAAAAAACCAAAAACGAAATGACAATAACCACTACAGTATGTTACAGAACAGCAAATTGTGATTGTCAATGTACGTATAAACTCGGCTAAATTGTCACGGAGAAAAATAAAGAATTCCACTTACAAGTACAAGTCTACATACATTACCCAGATAATCTTCAGAAACTTCCGCTTATTATGGCGCAAATACTAAATTTTCCAGCAAGGCGAAGTGGTAACTCGGCCGTAGCAGGAGCTAACCTGATCACGCGACCAAGTATAGCCAAACTGACGTTACGTTGTGCGCGTTGTTACATCGCAGTGCAAACATGGAAAGTTTAACACGATTAATTTCGTAACCGCCAGAAGTTGCATGCAAGCACGCAAACTTGCATACATTGCGTTGTACATGTGTCGTATGTCCGTTTGTGGTATGCAGCTCCATGCTTCTTGCACTTGATCGGCCGATACGGGGACGCTTAATGCTGTTTCTAAATGACGGTGGAGTTGACCCACGATGATGTCCCATATGCGCTCAACTGGAGACAGATCTGGTGATCGAGTAGCCCAAGGAAATATGTAGACATTCTGTAGAGGTATGTGAAAAATCGTTATCCTGTTGGAAATCACCCCCTGAAACGCTGTTCATGAATGGCGGCACAACAGGCCGAATCACCAGATTGAGGCACAAATTTGCAGTCAGGATGCCTGGGATAACCACAAGAGTGCTCCTGCTGCCATACGAAATAGCACTGCAGACTGTAACTCCGGGTGTAGATCCAATCTACCTAAAACGCAGACAGGTTACTTGCAGGAACTCTGTAGGTCTCCTCCTAAGCAACACACGTCCGTCACTGGCACCAAGGTAGAATCAGGCTTCATCAGAAAACTCAGCAGGCGTTTACTCTGCCCTCCAATGAGCTCTCACTTGACCACAATGCAGTCGTGAACGAAGGTGGTTTGGGGTCAGTGGAATGTACGTTACATGGCGTCGGGCTCAGAGCTGTCTTGAAGTAATCAGTTTATAAGAGATAGATGTCAGTGTGGTGCCAACTGCTTCTGCAGATGCAGTACGATGCGCCAGATCCATAAGCCGAACTCGGTGGTCTTCATAATGTTCAAATGTGTATGAATTCCTAAGGCACCAAACTGCTGGGGTCATCGGCACCTAGACTTACACACTACTTAAACTAACTTAAAATAATTTACCCGAAAGACATCACACACCCATGCCCGAGGGAGGACTCGAACCTCCGGCGGGAAGGGCCGCGCAATTCGTGGCCTAACTCTAAATATAGAAAAATGTAAATTAATGCAGATGAATAGGGAAAAGAATCCTGTAATGTTTCAATACTCCATTAGTAGTGTAGATCTTAACACAGTCACGTCGATTAAATATTTGCGCGTAACACTGCAGAGCGTTATGAAGTGGGACAAGCATATAATGGCAGTTGTGGGGAAGGCAGATAGTCGTCTTCGGTTCATTGGTAGAATATTGGGAAGATGTGGTTCATCTGTAAAGGAGAACGCTTGTAAAACACTAATACGACCTATTCTTGAGTACTGCTCGAGCGTTTGGGATCCCTATCAGGTCGGATTGGGGAAGGACATAGAAGCAATTCAGAGGCGGGCTGCTAGATTTGTTACTCATGATGCGTGTGTTACGGAAATGCTTCAGGAACTAGGGTGGGAGTCTCTAGAGGAAAGGAGGCGTTCTTTTCGTGAATAGCTACTGAGGAAATTTAGAGAACCAGCATTTGAGAATGACTGCAGTACAATTTTACTGCCGCCAACTTACATTTCGCGGAAAGACCACAAAGTTAAGATAAGAGAGATTAGGGATCGTACAGAGGCATATAGGCAGTCATATTTCCCTCGTTCTGTTTGGGAGTGGAACAGGGAGAGAAATGCTAGTTTTGGTACGAGGTACCCTCCGCCACGCACCGTGTGGTGGACTGCGGAGTATGTATGTAGATGTTGATGGCGCCTTTAACCGTGCGGTCACTCCGCGCGGCTCAATGGTCTTCTCTTTGTAGTGCCACGTGGCCGTCCGGAGCTCGGTGTTCTTGGGACCGTACATTCTCGTGACCACCGCTGCCAGCAATCATCTACAATGGCTATATTCCTCCAAGTTTTTCTGCAATGTTGCAGAAGGAACTTCCAGTTCCCCGCAGCCCTATTTCACGATCTCCTTCAAACTCAGTGAGGTGCAGATAATGGCGCCTTTGTCTTCTTAAAGGCGTTCTTAACTAACACCATCTCACCACGTCCTGTCTTAAAATTAACAAATGCTCACGACCGTTAAAGCCTGTATTTAAAGCAAACCTCATTTGCATACCCATCGTGGCGCTACTAGCACCTCTCTTACGTGTCTGGCGTGAAACGTGTGTAGATACCATCTTTCAGATGTAGAAACACACCTACCAACTTTCGTTTATGTCGCACAGCTCCTCCTTGCTGTTTGGGATATTTTTTCCGTTAGTGTATTTGTTAACGCGGCAGTAATAGCTAGACTGCTTCGACGGAGAAGCGGAAGAGTCTTTGATATTTACTTCCTAAGTAATCTATAAAAAACTAAATCCGAAATGTTTGTCGTTTCAAATAAATCTTCATTTGTAAACAGGTGGCTATTTCCCGGAAGTATTAGACACTCAAATATAATAATGCGGTAGTAAATATCATGGGGAGTGTGAAGAGCTATCAACACTAGTTACACACTGTGCGTGTTAGAGACACGAAATCCTCTCCCTCTTCTTGGGCAACTGTAGTAGGTAAGAGCTTTATTGCAGTAGACTGAACATCATCATCAGTCAATTCAATCATTAAGTGATGTGGCCTCTTCGAGTCGTGGGTTCAGGTAGGCTTTCAGCAGTCTTCTCCAAGTGGGACGGTCTTGGGCAGTTCTCTGCCAGGTATTACCAGCGATCTTCTTGATGTTTTTGTCCCACCTGTCTGGTGGTCTTCCTCTAGGCCTCCGGTGTGCTCTCGGACTCCACTCCAGTACTAGCTTCGTCCATCTGTTGTCTTTTCTTCTTGCGAAGGGGCCACCCACTGCCGTTTCAAGGAACCTACTGTCTCTAAGATGTCATTAACCTTCGTCACAGACCGGTTGTCATCTGCCCTTTTCCTATCCTTTCTTGCATAGCCCAGCATTGGTCTCTTCATGGTTCTCTGTGCCGTCCTAAGTTTCCCTTTTGTAAATGAGTTCAGTGTCCATGTCTCGCAGCCACACGTCATCACAGGAAGAATGCGTTGATCAAATACTGCTTTCTTCAGATTTACTGGTATATTTGATCTGTATACTGTTGAATTCTTCCCAAATGCTTGCCAACCAAGCCTGATGCGTCAATAGATTTCTGGCCTTATGTCTCCATTCATAATTATAATCTGGCCAAGGTAGACATATTCACTGACCTCTTCTAATAGACTGTCCTTGACTTTCACATCTCCAGCTGGGACCCATTTGTTGGAAATTACTTTTGTTTTGGAAAGGTTCATCTTCAAGACATTCCGATGCAAGATGTGTAACTAAGTTTTGGAGCTCTGCGAAGTCTTTGGCCAATAAGGCAATATCATCAGCAAATCTCAAGTTGGTAAGCCTTCTTCCATTAAATCTAATTCCCTTACCTTCCCAGCTCAACTTCGACATAGCAATTTCCAATACACCAGAGAACAGTTTTGGGGAGATGGGATCGCTTTGCTTGACGCACCTCATGATGCGGAATTATTGAGCTGATTCGCCGATGTTAACATAAGCTGAAGAATTCTCGTAGATTTTCCTGAGCACTTCAATGTATGCTGCTCCGACTCCTTGCTCACTCAAAGCTTCGAGGACAGCTACATGGCTAACGGAGTCAACTGCCTTTTCTAAGTCAACAAACGCTGTAAGGATACGGAAACCAAAATAAAAGCTACTATTAGCTTCGCTGACGAATCTAGTGATATCACAGATCAGAAAAAGTACTTATTCACATACGCTATCTTATCAAAAGCATCCGGGGTCACCTCTGTAATTCGGAATTAACTAATAAATGTTGTTCAAATGGCTCTGAGCACTATGGGACTTTAACATCTGAGGTCGGCTCTGAGTACTATGGGACTTTCACATCTGAGGTCATCAGTCCGGTAGAACTTAGAACTACTTAAACCTAACTAACCTAAGGACATCACACACATCCAGGCAGGATTCGAACCTGCGACTGTAGCGGTCGAGCGGTTCCAGACTGAAGCGCCTAGAACGGTTCGGCCACAACGGCTGGCAGTAAATGTTGTCATTACGGCTAGTACAAAAGGAGGCGGAGTGTATTGCGTTGTTAGTATAGAAGCATTAATAACAAAATTGGTCGCTCTGGAGAATTAAGTGACTTAGGACATTGACTTGTCGCTGGGTGTTTCCTGAGCAAGAAGTCCATCAGATACATTTAATCCATCTAAAGTTGCCCAATTCGACCGTTGGTAACTTGACTGTGGCGTGGAAACGCGAACAAAGGAACACAGTAAGCCAAGACCAGACAGACGAAGGCCTCTTCCACTCTTGTAATATTCTCTGGTGTGCACGCGCGTTTTGTACTTCCACTCATCTTTCGCACCGTATCACCCGTTTCCTCAAAGTTCTGTACCCACACTTTGATAGCATGTGCCGATGGGGCTGGGGTATGACGTGAGAAACTGTATTGAGCATTAAATACACGCTGCGCTCCCGCGTAGCTTTAATTTTTGTAAAATGCATTCACGGGAACAGCGCATTGTTCGTCGGTTCACGACACCATCTCGACGGAACATCGATATCACAATCAATGGCAAAGGTTTGTTGTCCAGATGACACCACTCCCGTTTTCTGATTACTTGGTAACTTTCTATTTCCAGAATTGCCAAATTGCCCAATTCACTGCCGCGCCTGTTACTATCGGAGCGGTACAATAGGGCATTACGGAGGGCGGCTGGATGAAATCGCATTAAATCAGCGGAAGGGATTGGTCGTGGGCTACAAAGTGATACCAAAAATCCAGACTATGGGTAGAGAGTTAAAAATAATGGGGCACAATGTCTCAGCAGCTCCTCAGAAGTCACATATTTCTGTAGTCAGTGCGAAGCGACGCTGGACGTGGTGTAAACATCGATACCACTGGACAGTGGATGACTAGAAACTAGAGACTTGCTCTAGTGAATCACGTTATATGGTGTGGCGATCCGACAGCAGAGTTTGGGTTCGGTGAATGCCTGGACAGCAAGCAGCTTCAGTAAGAGTACCAGGCCTAGGCTCACCTTCACAGTGAATTTCCACTTCAGATTCACCACAATGCAAAAACTGTTTTTGGTTCCATCTCCTCCCACTGAACTCATGTTTTCTTTTCTTATTTTGAATTCGCGGCAGTTTTACATAATACAAAACTTATTTGCTGAGATCTAAACACTGAAATACGAATTTCGTAAACAAACTTCACTTTCAATCACTACAGACGAAGAACTGGAAACAACAAAGTAAACTGGCAGTTGTTTTCATCATTGTTGCCAACAGTATTTCATCAGTGTTACCAACTAAGTTTTCAAACAGCTGTGCTGTAACAAGTAGTCACTAGCGAGTAAAAAGAAGGTTGAGTTCATGAAAAGTGTTCGTTGCAGGGTTTGACTAAAGAGCTTGAAAACGGAAACCACTCAACATAAATTAATAAATTAGGAATCAATTAAAACCCAAATATATGCGTAACAAAAAAAGTGCAAAAAATAAAAATCAAAAATTCTGAACCAAACAACCATCCGACTCCCCTTAAGGAACGAGAGTGGCAAGATGTTTATAGTGCCGACCGATAACATAGATGACAAATATATTGCTTTCCTTAACACATTTCCCATGCTCTTTATGAGTTGCTTACCATTAGAACGTTCTATACAGTAAAAGGCAGCCAGGTGGCTGACTAGTGGTACAAGGATATCATGTAGAACAAAGTGGGAATTAAATCAAAATATCAGAAGTAGTCACAAACAAGATAAAGAAGCCCATTACAAACAGTACTCTAAGGTGCTTAAAATGTTATTAGGAAGGTTAAGAGTATGTGGTACGCAAATAGAATAGCTAAATCACAGGATAAAATTAAAACCATATGGTCAGTTGTGAAGAAAGTGTCTTGTCAGCAGCATAAGGTCGAGTTATAAAGTCATTCTGCAGTAAAAATATTTCTTTACCGATAAGCCAGATATTTGGTCAGTATTTAACAATATTTTTCTGAACATTGCTGGTGAATTAAATAAAAACTAAGTTTCTACAGGGAATAATATAATTTTCTTGGCAAATGCCTTTAAGAGCTTGATGTCTGAAACATTATTATGTGATAATGACAAGGGGGAGATCGAGTCTTTCTGTATTTTCTCCTTTAAGGGTGGTCAGTTTTCTGAACTATTAAAGTACTTGGTAGTAAAGCCGCTTTATAAAAAGGGAGAAAGGGATAATGTAGACAATATTAGACCTATTTTTATGCCATCAGTGTTTGCTTAAGTTATTAAAAAGCTTATTTATGTAAGGACAATTGATCATTTTATATCACATAATTTGCTATCAAATGTACAGTTCGGCTTGAGAAGTTGTTTAACAATTGAAAATGCTATATTCTCTTTACTCTGTGAGGTACTGGATGGATTAAACAAAAGGTTTCGAACGGTAGGCATGTTTTTTGATTTAACTAAGGTTTTTGATTTTTTTGATCACAAAATATTGCTCCACAAGTTGGACCAATATGGAATATGGGGAGTAGCTCTCAATTGGTTCACCTCTTACTTTAACAACAGACAGCAAAAGGTCATTGTTCACAGTGTTGAGAATGGCTGTGATGTGGGGTCTGAGTGGGGCACAGTGCATTGTGGGGGGGGGGGGGGGGGGGGAGGTGCCCCAGGGGTCACTACTGTGGCCACTCCTGTTGCCTTCTGGTATTACAGGTAATTCTAAAATATTACTCTTTGCTGATGGCACTAGCTTGGTAGTAAAGGATGTTGTGTGTAGCACTGGCTCTGTTTCAGATAGTGGAGTTCATGACGTAAGTTCATGGCTTGTAGAAAATAAACTAACGCTAAATCACAGTAAGACTCAGTTTTTACAGTTTGTGACACACAATTCATCAAAACCATACGTTTTAATTTCACAGAATGGGCATATGATTGGTGAAATTGAACAGTTCAAATTTCTAGGTGTTCAGATAGATAGTATTCTGTCGTGGAAAGTCCACTTTAAGGATTTTGTTCAAAGACTTATTGCTGCCATTTTTACTATTCGAACGGTATTTGAAGTAAGTGATCGTTCGACAAGAAAATTAGGCTACTTTGCTTATTTTCATTTCTCATATGTTGTTTGGTACTATACTTCGAGGTAACTCTTCCCATTCTAAAATGATATTTTGGTTCAGAAACTGGCATTTCTGGCAATATGCGGTGTAAGTTGGTGAACCTCTTGTCGATCCCTGTTCACAAGTCTGGGTGTTCCACATTATTCTTTACCGTCGTTTCTTGTTAACGATATCAGCTTATTCCCAAGAATTAGCAGCTTTAACTCAGCTGATAGTAGGCAGAAATGCAGTGGACGCACTTCCTTAAATCTCGTGCAAAAAGGTGTGCAGTATACTGCTGCATCCATTTTCAATAAAATACCACAAGAATTCAAAAATCTTAGCAGTAATCCGCGCGCTTTCAAATCGAAACTGAAGAGTTTCCTTCTATTCTGTCGATGAGTTCCTCGAAAAACTAAGCTGATTCCTATGTTATGTTGTTGATTGCGTTTACTTAAACTTATAGCTTGACTTTTTTGGGTTCATAAACATTTATTTTATATATTATTACTCTATGTTGTAAATTCATGTATTAACACGTTTCATGACCTTGGAAATTTGCTCCTGAATTTGTTCTTACGGAACTAGACATGAAAATAAATAGATAAATAAATAATTATTCACCTAGTGGGATGGGGGAAGCTGCCTAGTTGCCACTTCCAGGCTAGGTGACCCTCACTGTTAATTTAGATCTGGGGTCAGGCCAACTGCCCGAATCCTGGAGACGGGGTGCTAACAAGTGCGACTATCCGTGAGGGTTACGTGGCACAATGATAGTGGAAGATATCTTTGTGAACTCAAGTCCATTCAATATTTAAAGCTGCAAATATTTCTATGTACGACAGAATTATAGGACACTTAGAGCGAAATTTTATAAATATCTTTCAGTTAATCGCTTTCAACAAGAACATAAATCGGTAGTTGTGGTCCATTTACTTGAAACGCAACACACTTCGGACGGTACTGAAAACGACCTAAAAGTCCTACAAATACAAAACGTAAATCCAAAACTGGACTTTGTAGAGCATTTAGAAATTTTCAGGCAAAAAGTTACGAAAGAGTAACATTTACTTAATGAAAAGACCAACAGTGAATACATTAGAGTTGTCAATAGTTTCAAGAAACTTTCGTTTAAACTATCCCACACATTTTGAGCTCTTATTTTATATTTTCTTTTTCTTCAGGAATCAATTTGTCAATTTTTTCTGTAAAACCTCCCCATATCTAATAATACGATGCTTTACAATTACTAATGTAATACGCATATACAGGGTGGTCCATTGATCGTGACCGGGCCAAATATCTCACTAAATAAGCATTAAACGAAAAAAATGCAAAGAACGAAACTTATCTAGCATGAAGGGGGAAACCAAATGGCGCTATGGTTGGACCGATAGATGGCGCTGCCATAGGTCAAACGGATATCAACTGCGTTTTTTAAAATAGGAACCCCATTTTTATTAATATTCGTGTAGTATGTAAAGAAATATGAATGTTTTAGTTGGACATCTTTTTTCGCTTTGTGATAGATGGAGCCGTCTACAGTTGGTAACAGGCGGGTTTTTTAAATTAAGATACAGAACGTAGGTACGTTTGAACTTTTTATTCCGGTGAACGTGCGGGCCACTGTATGGTTCTTCGACGACCAACCCACCTGTCATGAAATATGCTATTCAACACCGCTTCAACCGCACGCGAGCTATGTGTCAGACATCCATCCGGTTGGAAGTACATTGCCATTCTGTCATGCAGTGAAACATCCTGTAGTAACATCGGTAGAACATTACTTAGGAAATCAGCATAGATTGCACCGTTTAGCTTCCCATCGATAAAATGGGGGGCAATTATCCTTCCTCCCATAATGCCGCACCATAAATTAACCCGCCAAGGTCGGTGATGTTCCACTTGTCGCAGCCATCGTGGATTTTCCGTTGTCCAATAGTGCATATTATACCGGTTTACGTTACCGCTGTTGGTGAATGACGCTTCGTCGCTAAATAGTACGCGTGCAAAACATCTGTCATCGTCCCGTAATTTCTCGTGTGCCCAGTGGCAGAACTGTACACGACATTCAAAGTCGTCGCCATGCAATTCCTGGTGCATAGAAATATGGTACGGGTGCAATCGATGGCTGTAGCATTCTCAACACCGACGTTTTAGAGATTCTGATTCTCGCGCAGTTTGTCTGTTACTGATGTGCGGATTAGCCGCGAAAGCAGCTAAAACACCTATTTGGGCATCATCATTTGTTGCACGTTGTGGTTGACGTTTCACATGTGGCTGAACACTGCCTGTTTCCTTAAATAACGTAACTATCCGGCGAACGGTCCGGACACTTGGACGATGTCGTCCAGGATACCTAGCAGCATACATAGCATACGCCCTTTGGACAATTTGATCACAATTGCCATACATCAACACGATATCGATCTATTCCGCAATTGGTAAACGGTCCATTTTAACACGGGTAATGTGTCATGAAGCAAATACCGTTCGCACTGGCCGAATGTTAGGTGATACCACGTACTTATACTTTTGTGACTATTACAGCGCCATCTGTCACAATGCGAAAAAAGTGGTCCAAGTAAAACATTTATATTTCTCTACGCACTACACGAATACGTAATAAAAATGGGGGTTCCCATTTTAAAAAAAACGCATTTGATATCCGTTTGACCTATGGCAGCGCCATGTAGCGGGCCAACAATAGCGCTATCTGGTTTCCCCCTTCAAGCTAGACGAGTTTCGTTCTTTGTATTTTTTTCGTTTGATGGTTATTTCGTGAGATATTTGGCGCGGTCACTATCAAAGGACCACCATGTATACAACAATCTTACTTTTCCAAGTCAAATCATTAACTGCGCATGAAAACTTCAAGCAATATTCATTACTGTCATAGACTGCATTGCTAATTATTTCTCCTTTTCTTTTGATACGATAAGGGAATCTTGCTATATCGGCAGCGTTGGAACTTTCAACTGACTCGTGAAAGGGAAGGTCATTTTGAGGGACGGAATACTTGTAAAGCTGTCTTCTGTTGAAAGCTGTTTTCCGCACAGGTGGAGAACAGAGGACAGTCTGCCATCCCAGCCCAGCAGGAATCTCGACGCGGCCGGGTAACGAGCCATAAAACTGCGTTGTGCAAGAAGCACAAGAAATCCTTTTTATCTGACGAGGGGAGGCCACGACATTGGGATCACAGATTTACTTCAAACTATGTACACCTTTAGTAGACCATTAAAACAACATAATATGCAAGTTGTGAGGTGTACTACTCTGGCAATTCCAAGGAACTCGTAAGAGAAGTTTTACGCGCCTATTATGTAACTGATGTATCTGTACGTAGGTGAGAGTTCATGGTGGTCTGGCTTCAGCGGTCGCCCGGTGTGGACGTGCCGTGCTTCCGCCTGTGGAGCATGTGAGCTCTGTTTATTTACATTGCGACTTACCCTGCGCGCGGGCTTCGCGCACTGAGATCATGACAAACACACTCAGTCGCAAAAGTATTCGGACAGCACGTCACGGCGCATAACTTTGCAGTTTGCCGCATGAACAAATACAGAAATTGCACTTTGTATTGTATTTGGGACTCTGGGTACGATGTCGCAACATGAAAACGCGTCAAATACGAATTGTTGTTGGACATGTGTCTGTTACGTAAAATGGTTCAAATGGCTCTGAGCACTATGGGATTTAACATCTGTGGTTATCAATCCCCTAGAACTTAGAACTAATTAAACCTAACTAACCTAAGGACATCACACACATCCATGACCGAGGCAGGATTCGAACCTGCGACCGTAGCAGTCCCGCGGTTCCGGACTGAGCGCCTAGAACCGCGAGACCACCGCGGCCGGCTGTCTGTTACGTAATATTTCCTGAAAACGGCCTGGAAAGGTGCAACAAAAGTATTCGGACAAAGGCGGACAACGTGCGAGAATAGTTCATTCTGAGACGCTGGAGGGTGAAGGGACTGCAGTGTGTCCGACATTTCCGCGAGACGATAGCGATGATTAGTAAACACGTATTGCGAGTCTGTGCAGGTCGACGATGGGACGCAGAGGGAACTGTTCCACGTTCGAGCAAAGGCAACTTGTTTATCATCACGCGAAGGGGAAAACCTGCAGGCAAATTGCCGCAATAGTGAACATGAAAATAGTACAATTCACGACATTATTAAACGGTTCGTGTAAGAAGACCAATAGGAATTCCGTTGCAGTACAGGACGGCCACGGACGTTTTCACAGAGAGATGAACGTGTGATTGTGCGAAAGGTACAACAGAATCCGAAAATATCTGCCAAGCGAATTGCAAGTGAGGTGGAGGGAGACCTTGGTATGAAAGTTCATCCCGAAACCGTGCGGAGAGTACTACGACGATCGCAGTACCACGGTCGAGTGGCACGGTGAAAGCCATTCATAAATGTAGTGAATCAGAATAAACGTATGCAGTTTGCGAGGGAATACGCCGAATACGGTCAGGATTGGTGGAATCGGGTGATATTTTGCGACGAACGTAAATTTACATTATGGCAAAGCGACGGAAAAGCAAACGTGTGGCGAAAGACCAATGAAGAATTGAATCCCAGGAATCTCAAACCAACAGTAAAGTTTGGAGGTGGGAGCATCATGGTGTGGGGATACATGTTCGCCAATGGTGTGGGTGATTTAGTGTTCATTGATGATACGATGAACAAGGAAGCGTATTTGAATATACTGCGAGGACATTTGAAGCAGAGTGCGCGACATCTAGGTATTGCGAACAGCTTTCATTTTTATCAGGATAATGATCCGAAGCATACCGCGCATATTGTACAAATGTGGTTCCTCTTCAGTTGCCCGAAAGTATTGCACCCCCCTCCCCACTCACAAGACCTTAACCCAATAGAATATTTGTGGGATAAATTGAAACTAACCCTCCGCGCGGACAACATCTATAGGAAGGAGACCTTCAAAGAGAAACTGCGCCACGAATGGGCAAATATAGACCCAGATTTCACGAAGAAACTCGTGGAAAGTATGCCTAGTAAATTGGAGGAGGTGGACACACACGGTATTGACATTTTCGTTGTACAACTTATGAACACTTATTGGACAGTGTCCGAATACTTTTGTAGCAGCGAGGTGTGCAGGATGTTTCACTTTCGTTGTTAATTTGTCTGTTATTTATGTTTTGGAAACTAAATAATACAATAATCCTTTTGTAATTAATGTTGTTACGCATATATATTGCTAATAAATATGTTTGGATTTCATAGTCAGTGTTTCTCGAGTACTCATTGTGAAACTTCCCACTGTCCGAATACTTTTGCGACTGAGTGTAAGTTCAGAAGATCGACATTACGTTTCATTTTTTGCCCGGACTTAGCACGACCGAAAGCCTTACAAGGGAACCTCCCCATCACACCCCCCTCAGATTTAGTTATAAGTTGGCACAGTGGATAGGCCTTGAAAAACTGAACAGAGATCAATCGAGAAAACAGGAAGAAGTTGTATGAAATTACGAAAAAAATAAACAAAATATACAAACTGAGTACTATATGCGCAACATATATAATATCAAGGGCAATATGAACTTAGGAGTGCTGTGGTCCCGTTGTTTGCGCGAGCAATTGGGGAGCGAAAGGTCCTTGATTCAAGGCTCCCCTACTGTGAAAAATTTAATTTTTTATTTTCAGACATTTATTATCTGTCCGTCACCACTTTTTGGGAGTGATTATCACATCCACAAAAAACCTAAATGGGGCAAGGTAGAAGATTCTTTTTACCCATTCGCCAAGTGTACAAGTTAGGTGGGTCGATAACATATTCCTGTCATGTGACGCAGATGTCGTCATCAGTGTGGTATAGAATATATCAGACGGGTTTTCCTGTGGAGGAATCGGTTGACCTATGGCCCTGCGATAAAATCTTTTCGTTTCCCATTGGAGAGGCACGTACTTTCGTCTACTAATCGTACGGTTTCGCGGTGCGGTGGCAAAACACAGACACTAAACTTATTACAGTTCTTAGCTCACATTGTCCTTGATGTTGCCTATCTTGCGCATGGACTACTCAGTTTGTATATTTTGCTTATTTTTTTTTCATAGTTCCACACAACTTCTTCCTGTTTTCTCGATTGATCTGGTTCAAATGGCTCTGAGCACTATGGGACTCAACTGCTGTGGTCATTAGTCCCCTAGAACTTAGAACTACTTAAACCTAACTAACCTAAGGACATCACACACATCCATGCCCGAGGAAGGATTCGAACCTGCAACCGAAGCAGTCGCACAGTTCCGGACTGCGCGCCTGGAACCGCGAGACCACCGCGGCCGGCTCGATTGATCTGTGTTCAGTTTTTCAAGGCCTATTCACTGTGCCAACTTATAACTAAATCTGAGGGGGGTGCGATGGGGAGGTTCCCTTGTTAGATGTGGAACGATTACTCCGTAAAGAGGCGTAGAGCCGGCCGGTGTGGCCGAGCGGTTCTAGGCGCTTCAGTTTGCAACCTCGCGAACGCTACCGTCGCAGGTTGGAATCCTGCCTCGGGCATAGATGTGTGTGATGTCCTGAGGTTAGTTAGGTTTAAGTAGTCCTAAGTTCTAGGGGACTGATGACCTCAGATGTTAAGTCCCATAGTGCTCAGAGCCATTTGAACCAAAGAGGCGAAGATTCCACCATCAAAACTTCTGGGTATCAACCTCTCGAATCTCAACAACACGTTTACATTAAAATGATCAATGACGCTGCGTGCGAGCGCGTTTTGAACGCGACCAAACAGAGACTGCGTTCCGTTACGCTGACGGTAACGTCGGTGTGGTCGAAGTCCAACATGCGGGATTAGGCTGAGATTATCTGAGAATGGACATACACGCAAAGGGAGGAAATAAATGGTTTATTCCTTTTTCTTGACCCCAAAATACCATCCTCGTTCAACAACGAGATCTGGTCGTCTGGATTTAGCACCGATAATTATTTTGTAAGTTCCAATGTGGAAGATCGATGCTTGTAAATTATATACGCACCTGTTCCCAAAACACAGCAGCGCCCTATCGGAATCCAAATGCTTGCTGCTGTGAAAACAACCAAAATACCATAAAAAATGGCTCTGAGCACTATGGGAGTTAACATCTATGGCCATCAGTCCCCTAGAACTTAGAAATAGTTAAACCTAACTGACCTAAGGACATCACACAACACCCAGTCATCACGAGGCAGAGAAAATCCCTGACCCCGCCGGGAATCGAACCCGGGCGCGAAAAATACCATCCCGCCGAATGTTCAGCTTTAAAAAAGATAAATGGATAGAGCACGGTGAGGAACGGGATATAGAAATAAAAAATCTCTGCCCATTTCCGGAAAAATAAAATCTCTGCCCAATCCCGGAAAAATACCAAACCTTCGTAGACACCTTTCAAAAGACTATTAGAAGATATACCACGAGGCCACAGAAATTATTTTACCCCAGGCCTCTCCGATGACTCAGAGAACGTCCTGAGGAAGTACGATGCACTTAGGAACCAGGAGGAAGTAGTCCCATGCGGGGAAACACTAATGGAAATGATTACTAAGTGACAAAGAAATTGAGTCTAAGCGCTGGAAAGAATGGATATAACCCACAACAGCATATTGGCCTGTAACTTAGTCAAAAACTAAACTATGGCCCTTTTTTTAGTCAAACAACTTCCTACAGTAACACCCAATAAAATTGCCCACCAACTCCTATTAAATGGAAAATCTAGCAAAAAAGTCAGAAAATCAAAATCATCAGAAGCCAGAACCAATAATGAGACATGTTTGAAACACCATTTACTGTAAAAAGAACTAAATCATGGAGTGAATTCCATTAAAAATGGATTTTATCCGGCCGGAAATGTCTAAGAGCAAATGCGGAAGCCCCGTCGGAACGATACAAAATTTCTATGTAGACCTCCATGCGCGGTATGTCACAGGTCAGCCGGCTCGTCTGAAATCAAAATTGAGTTGACGTTATCGACCATGTATAAGACTCTTTAGGAGTTCTACCTCGATTAAGTTATTTAGACTATAGGAAACAAAATGGCTGCCATTTGAAAAAAAAGGGTCTTTTCATCGATTTTTCGACTTCATCGGCCTAGTAAAAATATTTATAGTTGATGGATCGGAATAAAAGTGGTACAACTCCTAGAAAATTTATCTAGCTTCGTCGGAAACAAAGAATCATGCAAATCGGTACCATACCGCGCGAGAAAAAAGTCATTTAGAGAAAAACGCGTTTGAAGTTTTGACTACATATAAATGTAATATTATGCAACTTACTTTCAGTCTGCTATTCCGGGTCTATAAACTAGTCCTTCCTCTTCGAAGGCGTTCTGCTCGATCTGGGCCATCCCGCGCTGCTTCAGAGCCACTAATACGGGCGGTGACAAGCGGTTTTCGGCCGCTTGAATCCGGTGGTCGTTCGAATGCTTGGCGAACTGCGTCGAAGAGAGTCACAGGGCGACATCCATCGTTGTCATGGTCTTCAGAATTTCTAAATCACCTTCGCTGAAGCTGCTCACTTCCAGGCAAGTCGCAATCCCCACAGTCTTCGCTCCAGAATTCAAATGCTTGGGGGCTAACTTCCAAACACGCGCGTTCAAACTTTCATTTGAATTTTGTGTGTTTCCTCCCACGCACCAGTACAATTACTCGTCCTCCGAAATAAAAATGCTAGTTCGTGAAAAAGGCCGATTTCAGGAAGATGCATTTTTTGCTCAACCGCGAATAACAAACATCTCAGTTCTGTATTTGGAAAAGCCGTTTCAGTGGTGGATTCCAAGCACTTTTATGGATCCAAAAATGCAATTAAAAAATCGATTTTTTGGACCAAAAGATAGTAAACCTCCCCTTAATGACCGGTGTCGTAGCCTAGAAGCCACATCATCAGGTTGGACCTTTTGAGTCAGAATAAGCGTTCGCACTAATTGTAGTATATTGTAGATACAATCAATAGTGAGAAATCGAACAAATTAATTACTTGTTAAATCATAACATCAAACTTGAAAAATGAAGAAATGACAAAAAATGTTGAAATTTGTGAGAATTCCTAAGAGACCAAACTGCTGGCGTCATCGGTCCCAAGACTTAGACACTACTTAAACTAACTATTGCTAAGGACAACACACACACCCATGCCCGAGGGAGGACTCGAACCTCAGGCGGGAGGGGCCACGCAGCCCATGACATGGCGCCTCTAACCGCGCGGCCACTCCGGGCGGCGAAGAAAGGACACAAATACGATTAGTCAGTTAAGGTGAAAGAATGGGCCCACGATTCCTCAAACCTGCCTAAGAAATGTTTTGAAAAACAATAACAATCGTCAACAAATACGCGCCCAACCTAATGTGACATTAAACCAATAATGGTCTGCAACAAACAGTTAAAAATTAAAAACGCTTAACATGAATCCGGGAAGGACAACATAACCGGTCATCCATTAAATTCCGTCTCATAATCCTTCAAATAATGGGTGAGTGTGAAATCTTATGGGACTTAACTGCTAAGGTCATCAGTCCCTAAGCCTACACACTACTTAACCTAAATTATCTTAAGGACAAACACCCACACCAATGCCCGAGGGAGGACTCGAACCTCCACCGGGACCAGCTGCACAGTCCATGATCATAATCCATCAAAAGAGCCTAGGAATTAACAAAAAATATAGGAAGTATCACCAGGAAGCCGCTTGGTAATAAAACAGTATGAAACAGAAAACTGATGGGGAAATTTGTGTGCTGATGAAATTGACACACCACGAGTACAACAGACCGCGATGCATGGAGATGCTGGCGAAAGTGTGCCTAGCTACAGACAGCGAAAAGTTGTCGGTCATGTTGTATAATGTTTACTTTGTTATTCAGTCCAGGATACTAACATTTTTTGTCTACGAATATGGTCACGCCACACGAATATTACTCTAGGTCATATTGCCCCATGGTGCATGCGCGAACCCCGTTGCCACGACCGACACGACATCTTGCTGTCCGTAGCTGGGCGCTTTCTCGCCTGCATCTTCATGCCTTGCGGTCTGTTGTGTTTATGTATGATTCTCATCAGCATACATATTTCCCCATCAGTTATCTGCTTTATACACTTTTTCTAATTTAACAGATCTAACCTGACGATGTGGCTTCTAAGCTACGAAAATGGTCCGAAAATAAATTATTTTTAAGAGTGGCGAAGCGGTTTTTTATTCAGGATGTCTTTAACACTGCGTAGAAATACGCAAAACCCAAAAATGTGGAAGATATCAAAGATAGTCACGCTATTGAAATCTTGGAAAGACGCAAGCCAACAAGAGAACGACAGTGCAACAGCGCTGTTATACACTACTGGCCACTAAATTGCCACACCACGAAGATGACGGGCTACAGACTCGAAATTTAACCGACAGGAAGAAGATGCTGTGATATGCAACTGATTACCTTTACAGAGCATTCACACAAGGTTGGCGCCGGTGGCGACACCTACAGCGTGCTGACATGAGGAAAGTTTCCAACCGATTTCACATACACAAACAGCAGTTGACCGGCGTTGCCTGATGAAACGTTGTTGTGATGCCTCATGTAAAGAGGAGAAATGCGTACCATCACGTTTCCGACTTTGATAAAGGTCAGTTTGTAGCCTATCGCGATTGCGGTTTATCGTATCACGACATTACTACTCGCGTTGGTAGAGATCCAATGACTGTTAGCGGAATATGGAATCGGTGGGTTCAGGAGGATAATACGGAACGCCGTGTTCGATCCCAACGGCCTCGTGTCAATAGCAGTCGAGATGACAGGCATCTTATCTACATGGCTATAACGGATCTTGCAGCCACGTCTCGATTCCGGAGTCAATAGATGGGGACATTTGCAAGACAACAACCATCTGCACGAACAGTTCGACGATGTTTGCAGCAGAATGGAGACTGCAGCTCGGAGACCATAGCTTCGGTTACCCTTGACGCTGCATCACAGACAGGAGCGCCTGCGATTGTGTACTCAACGACGAACCTGGGTGCACGAATGGCAAAATGGCATTCTTTCGGATGAATCCAGGTTCTGTTTACAGCCTCTTGATGGTCGCATCCGTGTTTTGCGGCATCGCTGTGAACGTACGTTGGGAGCGTGTATTCGTCATCGCCATACTGGCGTATCACCCGGCGTGATGGTATGGTGCCATTGGTTACACGTCTCGGTCACATCTTGTTCGCACTGACGGCACTTTGAACAGTGGACGTTATATTTCAGATGTGTTACGACCCGTGGCTCTGCCCTTCATTCGTTCCCTGCGAAACCCTACATTTCAGCAGTGTAATGCACGACCGCATGTTGAAGGTCCTGTGCGGGCCTTCCTGGATACAGAAAATGTTCGACTGCTGCCCTGGCCAGCACATTCTCCAGATCCCTCACCAATTAAAAACGTCTGGTCAATGGTGGCCGAGCAACTGGCTCGTCACAATACGCCTGTCACTACTCTTGACGAACTGTGGTATCATGTTGAAGCTGCATGGGCAGCTGTACCTGTACACTCCATCCAAGCTAGATGTGGTTGTTCAGGGTACTGATTTCTCAGGATCTATGCACCTAAAATGTGTGGAAATGTAATTACATGTCAGTTCTAGTATAATATATTTGACCAATGGATACACGTTTATCATCTGCATTTCTTCTTGGAGTAGCAATTTTAATGGCCAGTAGTGTACTATCAGTATAAGCTGTATAAACAAACTATTTTCAATCTAATAATAAGTATCGCAGAGCAAAAGCTCATTCCCTAACAGGCTGGATTGAGATTCGAAAAATCGTGTACCAGTCAAATCCCTTCCCCTACAGAAAACACACAGAGGAAGCGTTTGAAAACGAATATGTGTAGCTCTGTGTAGACTCAACAAGACCTTCACCAACTATCAGCTCACAAAAATTATTGAATCTCTATTAGAAAATGAAAGTCTTACTTAAAGCTAGGGGGTAGAAGCAGTTGGTGTGGTCGACAAAAGTAAGGCCTCGCACAGGGCAGCGTGCTGGACCCCACTTTATTTAACTATGCATAAGTGATCAATTAACAGCGGACCATGCTACCCATTTCCTGCATGGCGATGATCTGGGTACTAGTATACAAGGAAAGAGCTCTGAGGAAGTAGAATAGATACTGGAAAGCTCGTTAAACTTCATGTCTGAATATTAGGAAGAGAAATGGCTCAAATTTAACCCTTTGAAGACACAAGTTAGTGCTTTCCACCTTCACTCAAAACAGGCAAACACCTGAAATGGCAGCAACATGTTCTTACATGTATTCTGCTATTGTACATGGTGCAGCGCTTAAATCCGGACAAATGAAACTTTTATTTACAAAAAACAAGCAAATTTATTAAAACAAAATACAAATGAAAATGGAAGTCTTTCTACGTATAACTAGTGGTATCTTTCAAGGGTAAATTAAAATTTGGTAAGGCGGATGCCAGGTTGAGATTCATTGGGAGAGTCCTTAGAAAATGTGGTCCATCAACAAAGGAGGCGGCTTACAAAACACTCGTTCGACCTATACCTGGGTATTGCTCATCTGTGTGGGATCCGCACCAGGTCGGGTTGACAGAGGAGATAGAGAAGATCCAAAGAAGAGCGGCGCATTTCGTCACAGGGTTATTTGCAAGTGTGATAGCGTTACGGAGATGTTTAGCAAAAAAACAAGTGGCTGACTCTGCAAGAGAGGCGCTCTGAATCGCGGTGTAGCTTGCTGTCCAGGTTTCGAGAGGGTGCGCTTCTGGATGAGGTATCGAATACATTGCTTCCCCCTACTTATACTTACCGATGAGATCACGAATGTAAAATTAGAGAGATTCGAGAGCGCACGGAGGCTTTCCGGCAGTAGTTCTTCCCGCGAACCATACGCGACTGGAACAGGAATGGGAGGTAATGACAGTGGCAGGTAAAGTGCCCTCCGTCACACACCGTTGGGTGGCTTGCGGAGTATAAATGTAGATGTAGATGTAGATGTACTCGATGTAACGCCCTTTAGCCGCAGTGACCGCCAAACATCTTGTCCTGAAGCGATTGCATCGCTGTCCATATTCGCGAATTCTGCTTCGATAGCGGTGCGTAGAGATGCGACGTTAGGGCGCCAAGTGTTATTGGTAATCCTTTAGTCTACGCTCCAAACATAGTGGTCCAGGGGGTTCAAACCCGGGTTATTCGGGTGCCAGAACTCCTTTGACTATAACGTGTCAAAGTTATCCGAGAACCAGTTAGAACTAAATGGCTCGTATGAGTCCTCCACTGCCATCCGACGAATTGTTCGTTCGTTGACATTCAATATTCACACCAGTCTCGTCAGAGACTGTCCCTGGTCCTCCGAAAACAGCTCCTGGACCATTTCGATGACTGCCGCAGTTCGTGACACGCGTTTCCTCGAATGAGGTTTTCTCGCCGGGTTAGCGCAACCTTCCCCAGACTTCTCCGACTGTGCCACAATATCGTAAACACTTGATCTCGGGTACCTGAAGAATCGAACTATTTCAGTGGCCGAATGTCCAGCGAGAAGACTGTCGATGATCGTGGCTGGAAATTCATACTGAAATTTGTCCGGATTCCAGCGCCGCTACGTGTAAATAATTCACCTTTGCTGTCATGGGACAAAGATGAATGAGAGCACTGCATTGAAGACATAGTAGCACACAGTTTAGTTTTTTCAGAGAAAGAGATCTGTTATTTGTGAATCTTGGACCAGCGTGGGATTAGCCGAGCGGTCTCGGGCGCTGCAGTCATGGACTGTGCGGCTGGTCCCGGCGGAGGTTCGAGTCCTCCCTCGGGCATGGGTGTGTGTCTTTATCCTTAGGCTAATTTAGGTCAACTAGTGTGTAAGCTTAGGGACTGATGACTGTAGATGACCATAAGATTTCACATACATTTTAACATTTCGAATTTTGGAGAAATTATATGGAATACTTTATTAACGAGATGAAAACACATTTATAATAATTTCTTGTTGTTTTTTTTTTATTAATGGAGAAGATTTTGGAGGAATTTTAAAGGTATGTTTGTAATTTCTGTAATTATAGAATTTTGTAATTGTTAGATTCTTATGTTGTGCCGTATTTTTTTCAGTAACTAAGTCTGATTTCTCAAAAACGATTTTCTTTAAAGTAAAACCTACCACCACGATTCACAGTGAAGTTTTGAATTTACATCTTACGTAAATTGCATCTTACCCTTTTCTAACAAAAAAGATTTAGAGTATATTATTCATCTTTAGCTGCTGTACCTGCTAATTTGTATTTGTTTGCGAGAACGTTAGGACTCCAGACACAATAAACAGTATGCTTAGCAAGAGTTAAGTCATTTTTATTTCAGGCAGATCTCTCCTTGCATTCATGCGCAAACAATGTGTAGTGAGGATTGTCAGATGTCCTGGTAGCTAATAAGTACATTAATTCTCAGTGAATAGTGTTGGTAGTTTCGAACAGTTGTTTTCTTCTGACTAGAGCTGTAATTTATTTTTGTGGATATTCTTAGTCAAACATTGCACTTCATATCAGGTAACGTTCGTAATGTGTTTCGGTACTGAGTTTCAGTTATATAGTTTTCACTGAGCACACAATTAGTTTCTTTTCACATTTTTCTTTTCAAGAGGTTCAAAGTTTTATTTCACGAGACTGTTCACATGCGCAACACAAGGCCAAGTCAGTTTTTCTCAGCGACTGAATATGATATCTGAAGCACACGTTATACGAGGAGAAAGTTTTTGTAATCAATACATTTTACTTTTGTTCTATGGGGTCCGCAGTGGAATGCCTTTTAATGGTATGATTATTATGAATAATAGCCAGCTACACTGCTATGTAATTTTTTTATATTTTATATCTTTCACCATGAGCCCATTTCGACAAATTGCCATCGTCAAGTGCTCTGTAAATATATAAGTGATAGTCTTGATATAATGGTCTTGTAACTATGATATGAAAAGCTATAACACATCATTAGATGAAACTTCCTGGCAGATTAAAACTGTGTGCCCGACCGAGACTCGAACTCGGGACCTTTGCCTTTCGCGGGCAAGTGCTCTACCAACTGAGCTACCGAAGCACGACTCACGCCCGGTACTCACAGCTTTACTTCTACCTTCCAAACTTTACAGAAGCCCGCGAAAGGCAAAGGTCCCGAGTTCGAGTCTCGGTCGGGCACACAGTTTTAATCTGCCAGGAAGTTTCATATCAGCGCACACTCCGCTGCAGAGTGAAAATCTCATTCTGGAAACATCATTAGATGTTTTCACCTTACATGTAACATCGTTGTTGTCACGTTCTGTCTGTTTTAGAATTACTAACTTCCCCCAGGTGTACAATGGACATACATATCGGGTTTTACTTGTTCTCAATGTATGCTATTTCTCTGACAGCTTGGATGACAATGGGTCAGCGATATTACATGTTGACATAGTTACCATTATAAATAAGTGATGTGTGGAATTCAGTTGTTATTCGTTATTTTTATAACTTTGTTTCTAATTATGTTTTTGCCTAGAGTTTTTTTCAGTTTTATTTGAAATTTTTATTTTACGTTATTAATTTTTTCCTAATAATTGTTGTTGTCTATTACAAATGTTGGTGTTATGCCTATGTTTTATACTACTCATGTTGTTACAGCTGTTACTATTTCTATGTGTTATTAAGCGTCTCTGATTTTATTACTTTACCCGTTTTCTTCAGAAATAATGTGAATAAAGTTTTCTAAATACTTTTTGTGCTTTATGTCGGTTTGTTCGTTCAGTGATTTAGTCGGGTTGCTGTATGCATATGAATATACACTAAGTAATCAAAAGTATCCGGACGCCTGGCTAAAAATGACTTACAAGTTCGTGGTGCCCTCCGTTGGTAATGCGGGGATTGAATATGGTGTTGGCCCACCCTTAGCCTTGATGACAGTTTCCACCCTTGCAGGCATACGTTCAGTCAGGTGCTGTAAGGTTTCTTGGGGAATGGCAGCCCATTCTTCACCGAGGGCTGCACTGAGGAGAGCTATCGATGTTGGTCGGTGAGGCCCGGCACGAAGTCGGCGTTCCAAAACATCCCAAAGGTGTTCTATAGGATTCAGGTCAGGACTCTTTGCTTCATTTATAGTTTTTACGTCCTGTTTCTCTGCTTGTAAATGTTGAAAAAATGTTCGGCAGTTTGCCGAAATGGGTTCATCGTAAATGATATAAAATACAAAGAATTTACGTAGAAGTGTAGCTGGCTATTATTCATAATAATCAATATTGTATTTAGTTTTCTCACATACAGAATATTTTTTTATAGAAAGCAGACATACGCCGACCCTTTCCGCCTAGGATAGTCCTCCGGTGTTTCTGTGATTACGTAGTTAGAATGCAACGCAGGTTCTCGAAAGCAAACCAGCGCTACGCGCATATGTACTAAAATTTGTATTTTCTCTTTCAGCTATTGTAATTTCATTGTCATTTATTCGTGTGAAAAATTTTGCTTCTTTTGTAAAAAAAATAGTAACTGAGAAGAAATTTGTTGCGTAGCGGACAATAATACGAACCGTGTAAAACACTTCTGGGTTACCTATATTTTTCGCAGATATTTAGGTTGCTTAAAATAATTTAATACTTCCGGTTATTTAATTCCAACTTTATTACTTTAGGTTATTTAACTGCAAACAGAAATTTTGTTTGCTAATTCAGTTTTGACACTTCTACGTATGGCTTGCAAAACAGTATTTTGTCGAACTACTAGATCGCAAACCACGTCACAAAGTAATTACGCAATTATTAATGAAAGAAAACAAACACAAATATCGTTATACATTAATAATTAACTTGAGATTTCAAAGACTGCAAATAACTTTCCAACACAGATGAGTTCTTTATTAGTAAAGGCAACAGTACAATTTCCAACAGTGAACAAGAATTTTCAGAAGACTAATCAGCATGTGAAAAGTCGCTCAACCATGCGAAATTTCGCAACAACCAGATACTGAGACAGTCGATTCGAGTTATGTTTGTTTCTTTCAATCAAACAGTACACATGCTCACGTTAGTCACTGACATTACACAGTCAGCCGTCGCAAATCCACTAAATGTGAATGCGGAAAATGATATTCCAGCTTTGTTAGAGTTGCTACAAAACACGAATGAAAACTTGAAAGACACAAGTAAAGGACTTTAAAAAAACGCAGAACAATTACAGAAACTACACAAAACACTAGAACAGTACACAAAAGCACTTACGAGACTTAAGGCTATTCTACGCAGCGTTGAAACTGAACAAAATAATTTAAAAAACTGTGAAACAGAAACTCGAAGCAAATGCTAACACACAGTTAGTCGATTTGAGTTTAAACAGTGAAAAAAATCCGCGCAGTGACAAAGTAGAACAACCATCTCAAGAAAACAACGTAATATCATGTACCATTACAGCCCATGGAAAACAAGAAATCTAATATCTTGCTATCCCAACCTGCGAAGAACAATAACTAACAGCTATCGTTTCGAGCAACATTAATAGAAACTAAGATAACGTTTTTCTAGTTTGTTCTTCACGTAGAAAGAAACGTGAAGCTTTAGAGTAGCATACAGACGATCACGTAAGAATACGGGAACAACCTCTTACACGTAGTGGAAGAAAATGCGAGTACGATGATTCTGGTCATTTTTATTTACATTTTGGCACCTTCCGTGTTTGTGTGTGTTCATGGCATTTAGAATATTTAGTGACAACAGAATTTCACTCGCTGTCGAAACAGTGAACAGCCTTGGCAGCATACCAAAGAGGTTTAGTGGGTACCGGAAGCTTACAATTGCAATTACAAAATGTTTTCACACAGTGAACTTCGGCGATTATTTTCTCGTACAAAAATGCACTTACACACGCAGGGAACAATCCGCTCGCTAATATACTGAGCATTGGAGCAAAGTAATTACAAAAATAAGTGCAAATCTAAATTCGATACATTTTACTAAGTTCAAATATAGGCAAGGGATCCATTATCCTTGTTTGAATACATTGACTGGCGAACGATGCCTCCCCAATTGGGTTTTTACTGTTTTTCAGTTTCTTGGTACACTCGTCTTCTCGTACAATCCTTTTTAGCCACAAAGTGCTAGTAATTTTCTTCTAATAACCTAATGTATACCTGTTGAAAGTAATTTTAGTGACTTACGACCAAGATCAAGGATGCGTGCATTCCGATACTGACAAATTGAAGACTTCGATTAGACTCATTTCGTGACAGTAACAAAATTTGTCCCTGTAGAAAAAACGTTAAAATGCAACATAGCTCGTATTTTATGAATATTTGATCCCGTTAGAAAAGATGTAAAGGAAACCAAGTAGCATTTCATTAAAGCTAGACCGCGGCACATATGTAACAGTACGTGACAGGAATGCACTGCACGACAGCGACTTGCAGTTCCAGCATTAAACAATGAGTCACACCACGCAGAATATACCGCTGCCACCACATTCAACTTTATTTAAATAAATATCTCTGATATCTTACTACCGCCCCAAACACAACGTTATAATACCCACCTCACACAAAAATAGGAATCGTAGTTTCGGTAAACTTTTTCGATACGAAATTTTTGGAAGTAAGACACAGATTGACGAAACAGGTATACGTCTTTGAACACCATTTGTACATTCAGCAGTAGCAGCCATGTGTTATAAAATGAAAGATTTAGTACCAGTTCTTATGAGGTATACAGATTATTGAGTCTATAGTTGTGTTGTCCAAACAGAAAGTCTGTTTTGCAAATACTAGTGGTATTGATGAATTACAAGTACGATATGAAGCATTTTCTATCAGTTCAAGGAATAATTACAAGTTGTTAAATGTAAGACTGTGTTGTCTGAAAACAATTGTCAGTGTTTGAGATAATATTTATTTTTGTGGAGATTTTCTCATGTAATTATTGATTAATGAACGAGAGAAAGAAGTACTTACTGTTTTTTTACGGGATGTGTGGATATTATGAGATATGGAGTTATACTGATGATATAGTGGAGGCAAAAATGTTAACAGTATTAGCGATAATTGGTAATGATGATGATTGCTAGGGTAATTATGATAATATGATAGAAATATGCAATGGTTAAGAATTATGAAGTAGTATGAAGAATGAGGAGAAATGGTTGGAACATATGTTAGGGCTCTGTTTTTGTTGAAGTTGATTTTCCTATGCATGGATATATTTCTTTAGTTCACATGTAATAAAAAGAGAGTGAGGAACAGTTATGTTTAGTAGCACAACAGAAATCTGAAACGGTAAGTAACACGAATTCCGTGAAAGGCAAAACGATTTTTTTTATATGAAGTTTTTTTGCTCTTCAGGTATAACCGGTGTGGCATACATTTTTGACATATTATGTTCTTATCTTATGTGGTCTATTTTTTTATTCTGCTGCATACGAGTGGATTACCCTGTTGAGGTATGTACTTTTTTGTTTTGTGACTAACCACACACCTTTTTGTCTTCAGGTCAGATTATGACAGATGTGATGATATACATATGTATTGAAACGAATTTGTGTACTATGCATATATTCCAGATTTTTGAGACACATATGTACTTAAGATCCACCGCTGAATAACAAATATTTATAATGATGCTAGTCAGAGATGGAAAACGTGAGACGTATTTTGTGCTAAAATGAGCATTTTAATGATTTTTTAGTTTTTGCATTTTAGCACTTAATAATTAATTTTCTTTTCATGGCTTAGGTTAGTATTATGAAATGTTTATAATTCTGTTGCATAATATGAATATTACTTAACATAGCTTTTGCCTCCTGTGAACTCATCCATTACACAATCATTGGTGCACCAACAAACTTTTGACGCTGCTGTCTTTTTGGTATTTTGTGATGCCACTGGTATCTTGCATTTTTGTGGTGACATGCTTGGCTGTATTTGCTACATCACTTTTACGATGCAACTTTTGTGTATGATTTATCTTAACCTAAGAATATGTTCTTCATTTTGCTTATGACTTACAATAATGATTCTTTTGCTACATGTGGGTAGGATAAGATATATTGCTGCATTCTCATTCAAATGAAATATCTGTCATGCCTCTCTGTGTATGATTATGTATTTGATTGCATTGCTTTTCTGATGAAATATTTTTGTGAATATATGTATATCACGACACCTACAGTTTTATGAGAGCTCACTTAGGATAAGCATTTACTGTTAGAGGCTATGAATAAAATATGTCATGACATATCAAAATTATGAAAATGGGTATAGGAGAAGAGTAAAATGAAAATGTAACAGATGCATATAGAAATGAGAAATGAGTGTAATCTGAATTAATAAATGAGTATATGCAAGTTGAATAATGATTATATTATGTGGGTATGATGGTGTGCTAATGAAATGCAGGCAGACTGACATGATGTTTTTGGCAGATAAAATGAGATAAAGGATATTATGAGGAAAGTCTGAGGTTTTGAGAGAACATACTGTATACATGCAGTACAGAAGTTAGAAAACTGACCAGTACATTACAATAAAATATTACACAGGATGACTGAGACTTCCCTTTTCCTTTATATGAACCGTGAAACATTTGATTGTTTGTCCTTTATTTCTGTCCTATATGCGTTCTTCCTCTTACATTATGTGTATGTTTGTCATGTATGTATTTTGATTATCACTGTTCCTGTGTCTGCATGTTACTTGTTAGATCTGAATAACTAAACATCTTCTCTAACATAAGATGTATTGAAGTGTGCAGACTGGGTTTTCCTGTACATTTTTATGGCCACTTGTCACAATTAGAAGGCAGTGATATTTTGTAGTTCCTCCTCTTCTTAACTTTACTTTGCACCTGTCACAAAATATTGTATAGTTCTTTCGGGACCGTAGATATTTTATGATCCTACTGACAATTGTGATCTACAAACACAATGTTTTAAACATAAGCTTCATCTTACACCTTCACGTACTGCCGTTTTACTATTTCAATTATGTGCTAGGAATAAGGTCATTTTTCTAGAGAGACAATACTGCAAGTGCAGTTCAGATTTTTGTAATGTATAATGACAAATTCAGCATAGTTGCTAGGTATTTAAACACGTTTTGCATGGATTTAAAGGAAACAGTAGTCGATTGCACCAGTTACTTATTTGTTCATACTATGTAGTCCATAGAAAATATGACACCTACGACTGTGTAAAAATTCTTTGTGAAACCATAGTCTCGTCATATCTCTGTGACATGTTTTGATTACAAAAACAAGGAATGAAAGTGATGGTTTGCTTGTGTGTGATATTCTGTGTAATGGAGGAGACACAATACTTGTAAGCAGACAAACAAAAATACCATTTTCAACATTAGCATTTAAAAACACTCCATGCTTCATTTTGTCCATTTTTCCGATTGAAGGATAACCTCAGAAAGGCAATTACAATGCAACAGAGTCAGAAAACCACACATGCAAATATCACAGAAAAAATTTCTGTACACAAATGCACTTGAAAATAATAATAAATTCTCGAAACGCGTTGTGTTAAGCATGAAAAAAGTAACAGATATTAATTGGGACGTCAAAGAGGAAGCACATAACAAATGTGACTGAGATGAAGTCCACACTTGACTACCTATGGCTTGCCTAGAATTAAACGTTGAACGGGTCCCGTTATTGGGCTGAAAAAGTTAGAAAAGAAATTTTCCGGTCGCGAAAAAATGGAGTATGTAAGTGCAGCTTACAAACATCAATGAAAATATGCAGCAGTGCACTACTGCAAATGATTTTATATGTAAGCTGTCTACGACTGCACGCTGTTTGGAGGAAGAAGATTGGAGGTGACTTAGATTTCAAATTCTGTTGGGCATAATAGCTGGGGTACATTTAATGAATTCGCAATTGCGAATAAGAACAGCCATCAGCTGTAGAAGAGAATGATGGCAATGAAAATTTTTGCCGGACCGGGACTCGAACCCGGAGTTCCCGCTTATCGCGAGAGGTCGCGTTACTACACACATGAAAAAAGGATCTGCATCACCCCGGTTCCCAGAACTCCAGAACGTAGACGTTGACTGTAGATATTGCATCACAGATACAGTCCCTTTGGCTGTTCAGAGATGTCACTAAACTCGCGCAAAGATGTAAACAACCTTGCATGGTTCAAATGGCTCTGAGCGCTATGGGACTTAACATCTATGGCCATCAGTCCCCTAGAACTTTGAACTACTGCAACCTAACTAACCTAAGGACATCACACAACACCCAGTCATCACGAGGCAGAGAAAAATCCCTGACCCCGTCGGGAATCGAACCCGGGAACCCGGGCGTGGGAAGCGAGAAAGCTACCGCACGACCACGAGTTGAGGACCAACCTTGCATGAGCAGCGACTCTTAGACGCAGGGGGTTCAATAGCCTATCAGTTCCAGTCATTCCACCAGGAAGGACGTACACAGCTCGTGCTGTCTGTAGTTCAACCATGCCTAGATGGTCAATACCGAGATTCGATCGCGTCCGTGCCAGGAAGGGCTCTCAGCAAGGGAAGTGTCCAGGCGTCTCGGAGTGACCAAAAGCGATGTTGTTCGGACATGGAGGAGATACAGAGGGAGTGTTACTGTTGGTGACATGTCTCGCTCAGGCAGCCCAAGGGCTACTACTGCAGTGGATGACCGCTGCCTACGGTTTATGGCTCAGAGGAACCCTGATAGCAACGCCACCATGTTGAATAATGCTTTTCGTGCAGACACAGGACATCGTGTTACGACTCAAAGTGTGCACAATAGGCTGCATGATGCGCAACTTCACTCCCATCGTCCATGTCGAGGTCCAACTTTGCAACCACTAAACAATGCAGCGCGGTACAGATGGGCCCAACAACATGCCGAATGGACCGCTCAAGATTGTCATCATGTTCTCTTCACCGATGAGTGTCGTATATGCCTTCAACCAGACAATCGTCAGGCCCGTGTTTGAATGCAATCCGGTCAGGCTGAACGCCTTAGACACACTGTCCAGCGAGCGTAGCAATGTGGAGGATCCCTGACGTTTTGGGGTGGTATTATGTGGGGCCGATGTACGCCGCTGGTTGTCATGGAAGGCGCCGTAACGGCTATATGATACCCTGAATGCCATCCTCCGACTGATAGTGCAATCATATCGGCAGCATATTGGCTAGGCATTCGTCTCCGTGGACGACAATTCGCGTCCCCAACGTGTACGTCTTGTGAATGACTCTCTTCAGGATAACGACTAGAGTGCCCAGCATGTTCTCCAGACATGAACCTTATCGAATATGCCTGGGATAGAATGAAAAGGGATGTTTATGGACGTCGGACCAACCAGCCATTCTGAGGGATCTACGACGAGTCACCCTTGAGGAGTGGGACATTCTGGACCAACAGTGCCTTGATGAACTTGTGGATAGTATGCCATGACGAATAGTGACATGCATCAATGCAACATGACATGCTACTGGGTATTAGAGGTACTGGTGAGTACACCTATCTGGACCACCACTTCTGAAGGTATCGCAGTTTGTTGGTACAACAATCAATGTGTGGTTTTCATGACCAATAAAAAGGGTGGAAATGATGTTTCTGTTAATGCCTATTCCAATTTTCTATACAGGTTCCGGATTTCTCGGAACCGAGGTGATGCCAAACTTTTTTTGATGTGTGTATATTACCGTACAAGTCAGACGCTGTACTTCGAAAGTCGCTTTCCCGGCATCGGTATGTACACTCCTGGAAAGTGAAATAAGAACACCGTGAATTCATTGTCCCAGGAAGGGGAAACTTTATTGACACATTCCTGGGGTCAGATACATCAAATGATCACACTGACAGAACCACAGGCACATAGACACAGGCAACAGAGCATGCACAATGTCGGCACTAGTACAGTGTATATCCACCTTTCGCAGCAATGCAGGCTGCTATTCTCCCATGGAGACGATCGTAGAGATGCTGGATGTAGTCCTGTGGAACGGCTTGCCATGCCATTTCCACCTGGCGCCTCAGTTGGACCAGCGTTCGTGCTGGACGTGCAGACCGCGTGAGACGACGCTTCATCCAGTCCCAAACATGCTCAATGGGGGACAGATTCGGAGATCTTGCTGGCCAGGGTAGTTGACTTACATCTTCTAGAGCACGTTGGGTGGCACAGGATACATGCGGATGTGCATTATCTTCTTGGAACAGCAAGTTCCCTTGCCGGTCTAGGAATGGTAGAACGATGGGTTCGATGACGGTTTGGATGTACCGTGCACTATTCAGTGTCCCCTCCACGATCACCAGAGGTGTACGGCCACTGTAGGAGATCGCTCCCCACACCATGATGCCGGGTGTTGGCCCTGTGTGCCTCGGTCGTATGCAGTCCTGATTGTGGCGCTCACCTGCACGGCGCCAAACACGCATACGACCATCATTGGCACCAAGGCAGAAGCGACTCTCATCGCTGAAGACGACACGTCTCCATTCGTCGCTCCATTCACGCCTGTCACGACACCACTGGAGGCGGGCTGCACGATGTTGGGGCGTGAGCGGAAGACGGCCTAACGGTGTACGGGACCGTAGCCCAGCTTCATGGAGACGGTTGCGAATGGTCCTCGCCGATACCCCAGGAGCAACAGTGTCCCTAATTTGCTGGGAAGTGGCGGTGCGGTCCCCTACGGCACTGCGTAGGATCCTACGGTCTTGGCGTGCATCCGTGCGTCGCTGCGGTCCGGTCCCAGGTCGACTGGCACGTGCAGCTTCCGCCGACCACTGGCGACAACGTCGATGTACTGTGGAGACCTCACGCCCAACGTGTTGAGCAATTCGGTGGTACGTCCACCCGGCCTCCCGCATGCCCACTATACGCCATCGCTCAAAGTCCGTTAACTGCACATACGGTTCACGTCCACGCTGGCATGCTGGCATGCTACCAGTGTTAAAGACTGCGATGGAGCTCCGTATGCCACGGCAAACTAGCTGACACTGACGGCGGCTGTGCACAAATGCTGCGCAGCTAGCGCCATTCGACGGCCAACACCGCGGTTCCTGGTGTGTCCGCTGTGCCGTGCGTGTGATCATTGCTTGTACAGCCCTCTCGCAGTGTCCGGAGCAAGTATGGTGGGTCTG
The DNA here is from genome assembly GCF_023897955.1 of Schistocerca gregaria. NCBI lineage: Eukaryota > Metazoa > Arthropoda > Insecta > Orthoptera > Acrididae > Schistocerca > Schistocerca gregaria. Next base: position 137,143,913 of record NC_064931.1, on the reverse strand, counting down.
ACACACCGGTGTCAATGTGTTCTTTTTTCCATTTCCAGGAGTGTATTTCATAACGGCTGTAGTCGCTGCAGTGCCAGTTTCTTTGGACATGCATGCATGTCCAAAGGAACCTCGCATCGCAATCGGAATAACACGGTCACTGTAATATCGTCATTATCTCCCGATACCGAGCAAGCGACTGTGATACATAACACGTAAACTGAAGGTGGAGAGCGGAGAAAGGAAAGGAACGGAACTATTGATGTCAGCTGTGTTGGGACACTATGCAGCATCAGCGGCGACGAATGAAAACGCGTGGCGGACCGGGATTCGAACTTGGGATCTCCTATTTACAAGGCAGTTTCGTTAACCTCTGCGACACCGGGCCATAATGTTTATCACAATTGCGCGGAATATTTCGGTCCACATTCTTAACTACAGCCACCTATGCGCAGTCGCCCTCCATGTCCGAAAGGACAGATACGATGCGTTCTCGTAATTGGTTGGCATCGATAGGCGATAAATCCACCACCTTCACTGCGGACACCCAATAACGTTCGACCTCCTGTAGGACTCTTAAAGTGGCGAGCGTGGAGGCCATTGACGGGGGTTGCGGACAGGTGACGCTGGGTTGGAATGTGGATTGTGTTCCAAAAATGAACAGCATAGAGACAGAAGTGATGACACTTTCTGCAGGACCTGACCATCATTTTGCAGGACAATTCTCAAGCACGTACAGTGCAAGCTGTTACTAATTTGTTTGACTGATGGGGCTGCTAAGTGCTATACTACCTACTGCACTTCCATGACTTAAGCCCTCTTGAGTTCAACTCGATTTCTAAACTGAAGGAAACACTTCGTGGCATTCGCTTCAGAACTGCTACAAATTTGTCGAGCAATAGACCGCACCTCTCGAACTGTCAACACATCTGGCACTGCCAAGAGTATCCTACGACTTCCACTTCGCTGGCAACGGGCTATTCACAATGCTGGTGACTACTTTGAAGTTCATAAAAACTTTGAAACACGCATCCATTTTGCACGAGCTGTAAATAAATGGTTGCCATTATTAAAGTTCCAGGCCCCGTATTTAAGAGTTTTTGACATAGTCCACATCCACGATGAAAATTTCACTTGGGATCTGTGGAAACACATTGGATATCCTCTTCTTTAGAAATATACGAGGGGGAAGCTAAATGAAAACAAGACACTAATGGAAGAAAAATAAGTAAGTTTTTTTTCTATTTTAAAAGTAACCGCCATAGATGTTAATACAATTATTGCATTGCGAGAGATGATGGTCAGTACCTTCTTGGAAAAATGTTCGCTGTTGCCTACGGAACTATGATTGTACCCAGGCGTGCACGTCATCGTCCGAAGCAAATCGACGGCCACGAATATATTTCTTCGGGGTAGCAAAAATGGAAATCGCATGGGGACAGACAAGGTCTATACGGAAGATGGGAACCTTTTGCAGAGTAGTTGAAACGAACTGGGTAACATGCAGTCCCGATCTCTCCCCATGCGATTATTTTGAAATAAACTATTAGTTTACTTTTCTTCATTTTGTTTCGTTTTAATTTGATTTTCCTTATACATGTTGGGCAGAAACAGTCTGGAGAGCTTCTAAGGGTGTTACAAACTAGGTTGTGCTGAGAAATAATTGTAAAAGAAAACATTCGAAACGTTACGCCTTTTCCGTGTTACTTAGCATTGAAGTTAGCCAATCAGGCGAGAGCTCGCGCAAATTCAAGCGGCCCGCCAGAGAAGGTGTCGTCAGTTGTGTTCGCCATTATATTTCCTAAAACCGAACAAGTGAGCGACACAAAAATTGGGCATGTTACGTAACAAGGATCAGACCTGAGCCATAGGCTGAAGAGTCTCGTGCGCAGTCATTCACGTTATGAGAACTGACACCAATTCCATCTGACGGGCCCCTTGAATATGCAAGCAGAACGGTACGATTGCCTAACTTCAGTGCTAACTATCCAGCAAACGGCGCTAGGTATCGAATTTTTTCTTGGTACTTATTTCTCAGCATAACCTACCCTACAACACACTCTTGCAAACTGTTTCTTAACACCCTGTATGTTGCATAATGTCGTTCTATGGCGCGTTCTACATCCTTAAGAATCTCCTAACTATAGATCAATAGAAAAAAATACATCTAATCGAATGTAATTAATCTGATTCATTTATTGTTGAAGCATCTATTCGGGTATTGCAATGGGCACATACATGACGAGCATCATTTGTCAAAATGCGTCCTTCTCTGTTTCAGTAATTGGATCACTGTGTTTCATAGCACTTCCCCTCGCCATCGAAAATGTGAACCACATTTCTCAAATCAGTCCACTTTACGTGTGATCACAATTCTGCCCGAACAGCCGAAAACCATATGATCGAGTTACTGCGAAACGATTTTAATTTTGCTTAGGTATCCAAAAAACTACGTATACACATTAAAAAAGGTTTTGCATCACCCTTGTTCCCACGACTCCTGAAGTTAGACGTTGACTGTGGATATTGTATCAGAGACACAGTCCCTTTGACGATTCAGTGATGTAAACAAATGGTTCAAATGGCTCTGAGCACTATGGGACTTAACATCTGTGGTCATCAGTCTCGTAGAACTTAGAACTACTTAAACCTAACTAACCTAAGGACATCACACACATCCAGGCCCGAGGCAGGATTCGAACCTGCGACCGTAGCGGTCACGCGGTTGCAGACTGATGCGCCTAGAACCGCACGGCCACACCAGCCGGCTTGATGTAAACAACCATGCATGATGATGATGATGCTGATGTTTGGTTTGTGGGGCGCTCAACTGCGCAGTTATCAGCGCCCATACAAATTCCCAACCTCTGCTCAGTCCAGTCTCGCCATCCAGTCTCGCCACTTTCATGAATCATGACGAAATGATGAGGACAACACAAACACCCAGTCATCTCGAGGCAGGTGAAACCATGCATGAGCAGCGCCTGTTAGACGAAGGGGGTCCGACAGCCGATCAGTTCGTCATTCGTCATTCGTCATTCGTCTTTCGTCATTCCACCAGGAGCTCTTGTTGTCTGTAGTTCAACCAAGCCTAGACACTCAATACAGCGGTTCGATCGCGTCCGCATTGCTACTTTGAGACAGGATGGGCTCTCAACAAGGGAAGTGTCAAAGCGTCTCGGAGTGAATATCGAGGAGATACAGAGAGACAGGAACTGTCGATGACGTGAATCACTCAGGCCGCCAAAGGACTACTACTGCAGTGGATGACCGCTACCTGCGGATTATGGCTCGGAGGAATCCTGAAAGCAACGCCACCATGTTGAATAATGCTTTTCGTGCAGCCACAGGACGTCATGTTACGACTCAAACTGTGGGCAATAGACTGCATGATGCGCAACTTCTCTCCCGACGTTCATTGCGAGGTCCATCTTTGCAACCACGACACCATGCAGCGCGGTACAGACGGGCGCAACAACATGCCGAATGGACCGCTCAGGATGGGCATCACGTTCTCTTCACCGATGATTGTCGCATATGACTTCAACCAGACAATAGTCAGAGACGTATTTGGAGGCAACACGCTCAGGCTGAACGCCTGAGACACACTGTAAAAACGTTCAGAAATGTGGAGGTTCCCTGCTGTTTTGGGTGGCATTAAGTGGGGCCGACGTACGCCGTTGGTGGTCATGGAAGTCGCCGTAACGACTGTACTATACGTGAGTGCCATCCTCCGTCCGATAGGGCAACCATATCGGCAACATATTGACGAGGCATTCGTCTTCATGGACGACAATTCGCGCTCCCATCGTGCACGTCTTGTGAATGACTTCCTGTAGGATAACGACATCGCTCGACTAGAGTGGCCAGCATGTTCTCCAGACATGAACCCTATCGAACATGCAACAGCGCAACCATATCGGCAACATACTGACGAGGCATTCATCTTCATAGACGACAATTCGCGCTCCCATCGTGCACGTCTTGTGAATGACTTCCTGTAGGATAACGACATCGCTCGACTAGAGTGGCCAGCATGTTCTCCAGACATGAACCCTATCGAACATGCCTGGGATAGGTTGAAAAGGGCTATTTATGCACAACGGACCCTCCAACCATTCTGAGGGATCTACGACGAGTCGCCATTGAGGAGTGGGACAATCTGGATCAACAGTGATGAACTTGTGGATAATATGCCACGACGAATACAGTCATGCATCAATTGAAGAGGACGTGCTACTAGGTATTAGAGATACCGGTGTGTACAGCAATCTGGACCACCACCTCTGAAGGTCTCGCTGTATGGTGGTATAACAGGTTATGTGTGGTTTTCGTGAGCAGTGAGAAGGGCGGAAATGATGTTTATGTTAATCTCTATTGCAATTTTCTTTACAGGTTCCGGAACTCTCGGAACGGAGGTGATGCAAAAGTTTTTTGTGTGTCTATATTATTACGTATATTAATTAATTAGCGAAGCAAGCAATGTTTCGCAATTGCTAAATATGTTTTGGAATTGCATATATATCCTTAATTCCTAGGCCCCCTCTCTGTCCATCTTTTCATCACGGCTCTCTCTCCGTGCATCTCCTGCTCCCTCCCCCGTCTTTCTGTGCATAACCTATTCCAACTCTCTCTGCTGATCTCCTCGCTCCTCTTTCTACGTCCATTTCCGTCTGCCTTGCTCATCTCCTCCGGCCCCTCTTTATGTGAACTTTCGTCTGAATGTTCAGTAGCTCCATACATCTCTTCCTCCCACCCCATCCCCCCTCCACCCCATCTCTGTTTGCATAACATCCTCCACCCCTCTCTCTGTCCACCTCCTCCTCTCTACGTCCATTTCCATCTGAATGTGCGGTAGAGTATCGTGCAAAAACTTGAACACGGCCCCTCCCGCCGGAGAGGTATGGGCGTGTGTGCTGTTCTTAACATAAGTTAGTTTAATTTAATGTAAGTAGTGTGTAAGTCTAGGGAGCGATGACCTCAGTGATTTGGTCCCTTAGGAATTCACACACATTTGATCATTTGAACAAAAACATGAAGTAAATCCGTCAAGATCTTTTCGAGATTTTTGGTAACTACGTTTCCCACTTATATATTACATATACATCTATATACGTAATATACTACAAAAATATATATCCATTGGCGTACGAACGTTCATTAGAACAACGTGTAAAAATTTCTAGTAAATCGGTGAATAACTTTTCGAGATATTCCGCTACAACGTTTCCCTTTTATGTATTTAGTGATGATCTCTTAAAACTAATTTTAATTCCAGACTGTCCATGTGGATTTTGAAAAAAAAAATTATTTCATACAAACTTTTTCCTGACAACTGCGAACACAAGAATGACAAAAATGAACCAAATCTGTCGAGACGTTCTTAATTCGTGGCATTTCATACATTTTGCAACTGACTTTAATTTCCGACTTTTCTGTTGGATATTCCATAAATTTTCTGTCATACAAACTCTTAAAGATGGCTGCGAGTCAGAAACTGTAAATCTGAAGAGATTGAAAAGGTCAGCCAAACAGTTGCAAAACAAAGGTTTATTAGCTCGTGACGTATGTTTCGATGTTTCTAAAAACATCTTCTTCAAAAGGAGTGGAGCTTGTTACATCACATGACAGTGCATTATATTCAATTAATAGGGAATCTAATGCACTATCATGTGTTGTAACAAGGCCCACTCCTTCTGAAGACGGTATTTTTAGAAACAGCGAAACCTAGATCAAGGGCTAAAAAAACTTTGTTTTACAGCTGGTTGGCTGACGTTATTCAATCTCTTCTTATCATACAAACATTGTCCTTATAATAACGGCAAAAAAAGAATCAACCGAATCGATCAAGCAGTTCTCAGGTGACGAGCTTTCATATTGCACCAATTTTTCTTTATGTAGAGGAATACGTCTTCTGTGGTCGCGAGCCCGGCGAGTGCAAGTGCAAACGAATGCCGTGCAGCAGAAAGGTGCAAGAAACTGCGCGGGGCCGTACCCGAAGGCTGCCTCACTCACGACCCGAGAATTTTCTTTGGCAGCTCCAACAGCGAGCAGCCTCAACGTCTTAAGTGGCCTCCACCAACACGTGACAGCCTTTCATTGTTTCGCCGTAACTGCCTTCGCTTCTGAGGTCGATCCTTGTTCCAGAAACATAACACCGCTTTTACGATGTAAAAACGTATCACCGTAGCGTCCCGGAATTTCCTTCTATTAGCCTGTCTACGCTGGGGCTTTTTCACTGAAAACATACAATTTCACCGAAAGTGTAGCGTCGTAATGTGTAAATTGTGACCGGAAACTATGGTTTTAGTGCAACGATGATTATTGCGCTTCGCGCATTGCCTCAGATGCATGCGTGACTGTGCTATATTCTCACATTTCGTATGTGATGCACGATTTTAGCCGCTTATCTTTTACATGTCATTTTTGCGGCTGTCTGGCTAGGTAAGAGGGGCGTTCAGTAAGTAATGTAACGCTTTTGTTGAAATATGAAATCAGATTTGTTATAAAACTGCGTGCCGGACTGAGACTCCAGCTTGGGACGTTTGCCTTTCGCGGGCAAGTGCTCTGTCAACTGAGCTACCTACGCACGACTCACAGTTCGTCCTCACAGCTTTACTTCCGCCAGTACCTCGTCTCCTACCTTCCAAACTTCACAGAAGCTCTCCTGCGGACCTTGCAAGACTAGCACTTCTGGAAGAAACGATATAGCGAAGACATGGCTTAGCGACAGCCTGCGGGACGTTCCCAGAAAAAATTTCACACTGTAGCGGAGTGTGCGCTGATATGTCACTTCATAGCAGATTAGAAGTGTGTGCCGGATCGAGACTCGAACTTTTGCTCGCGTATCATGTCATTTCTGGAAACCCAGAATCTACTCTGTTTGAATCAACATGGATTCTGGAAACAGCGATCGTGTGAGACCCAACTCGCTTTATTTGTTCATGAGACCCAGAAAATATTCGATACAGGCTCCCAGGTAGATGCCATATTCCTTGACTTCCCGAAGACGTTAGATACAGTTCCGCACTGTCGCCTGATAAACAAAGTAAGGGCCTACGGAGTATCAGACCAGCTGTGTGGCTGGGTTGAAGAGTTTTTATCAAACAGACACAGCTTGTTGTTCTCAATGGAGAGACGTCTACAGACGTTAAAGTAACCTCTGGCGTGCCACAGGGGAGTGTAATGGGACTATTGCTTTTCACAATATATATATAAATGACCTGGTAGATAGTGTCGGAAGTTCCATGCGGCTTTTCGCGGATGATGCTGTAGTATACAGAGAAGTTGCAGCATTAGATAATTGCAGCGAAATGCAGGAAGATCTGCAGCGGATAGGCAAATGTAATGTATTGCGAATAGATAGAAAGAAGGATCCTTTATTGTATGATTATATGATAGCGGAACAAACGCTGGTAGCAGTTACTTTTGTAAAGTATCTGGGAGTATGCTTACGGAACGATTTGAAGTGGAATGACCAAATAAAATTAATTGTTGGTAAGGCGGATGCCAGATTAGAAAATGTAGTCCATCAACAAAGGAGGTGGCTTACAAAATACTCGTTCGAGGTTCCAATGGCTCTGAGCACTATGGCACTTAATATCTATGGTCATCAGTCCCCTAGAACTTATAACTACGTGAACCTAACTAACCTAAGGACCTCACACAACACCCAGTCATCACGAGGCAGAGAAAATCCCTGGCCCCGTCGGGAATCGAACCCGGGAACCCGGGCGCGGGAAGCGAGAACGCTACCGCACGACCACGAGCTGCGGACACTCGTTCGACCTATACTTGAGTATTGCTCATCAGTTTGGGATCCGTACCAGGTCGGGTTGACAGAGGAGATAGAGAAGATCCAAAGAAGAGCGGCGCGTTTCGTCACAGGGTTATTTCGATGTTTAGCAAACTCAAGTGGCAGACTCTGCAAGAGAGGCGCTCTGCATCGCGGTGTAGTTTGTTGTCCAGGTTTCGAGAGGATGCGTTTGTGGATGAGGTATCGAATATATTGCTTCCCCCTACTTATCCCTCCCGAGGAGATCACGAATGTAAAATTAGAGAGATTAAAACGCGCACGGAGGCTTTCCGGCAGTCGTTCTTCCCGCGAAGCATACGCGACTGAAGCAGGAAAGGGAGGTAATGACAGTGGCACGTGAAGTGCCCTCCGTCACACACTGTTGGGTGGCTTGCGGAGTATAAATGTAGATGTAGACGTTTGCCTTTCGAGGGCAAGTCCTCTACCAATTTCCGCAGGAGAGCTTCTCTGAAGTTTGGAAGGTAGGAGATGGGGTATTGGCGGAAATGAAGCTGTGAGGAGAGGCAGTGAGTCCTTCTTGGATAGCTCAGTTGGTGGAGCACTTGCCCGCGAAAGGTAAAGGTGCAGAGTTCGGGTCTCCGCTGGCACACAGTTTTAATCTGCCAGGCAATTTCATATCAGCGCACACTCCGCTGTGGAGTAAAACTTGTTTCTAGATTTGTTTTATTCGGGATTCCAATACACCATATCATTCCCCATTCTTTTGGCTACAAAAGCTTATTTTTAAACGTAATCTTCGTTCAATGAGAAAGCCTTAAGCCAACTAACGGGAGGGACTGTATGCCCTCATGGTACCACGTTTTTGGTCAATGTCGCAGCCAACGTCCCGCTACAACAATAACCTCCCCATCAACCAAGTACTGCCTCCCGCGGAGTGCATCCTTCATTGGGACAGACAGGTGGAAGTCTACAGGTGCGAGATCCGGCTGTAGGGTGGATAAGGACGGACAGTCCAATGAAGTTTGTGAACTCCTCTCGGGTGGGCAGACTTGGGTGAGGCCTTGCACTGCCATGGAGAAGGCGTTTTTTATGGCGAGAAACACGCTGAAGTCGTTTCTTCAGTTTCCTGAGGGTAGCACAACACGCTTCCGAGTTGATCGTTGCACCTCGAGAAAGGACATCAAAGCGAACAACCACTTCAGAGTCCCCGAGGAGCGTCGCCAGGATTTCACCGGCTGAGGATGCGGCCATGAACTTATTCTTCGGATGAGAAGTGGTTAGGCGCTGCTCCATGGATTGCCGTTTCGTTTTGGTTCAAAGTGATGAACCCATCTTTCATCGCCCGTGGCGAAATCGGCAAAAATTGTCACGATCAGCCTTGTAACGGGCAGGCAGTTCCGCCCAGATGGCCCTCCGTTGCTCTTTATTGTCTTCTGTTAGACGTCGAGAAATCCAGTGGACACGCACCACAGACCAGGGAACCTCCCCATCGCAGCCCCCCCCCCCCCCTCTCAGATTTAGTTATAAGTTGGCACAGTGGATAGGCCTTGAAAAACTGAACACAGATCAATCGAGAAAATTATGAAAAAAATATACAAACTGAGTAGTCCATCCGCATGATAGGCAACATCCAGGAGGGTGTGAGCTCGGGAGCGCTGTGGTCCCGTGGTTAGCGCCAACATTGTGTGAATGCTCTGAAAAGCTAATCATTCGCATATCACAGCATCTTCTTCCTGTCGGTTAAATTTCGTGTTTGTTTCACGTCATCTTCGTGGTGTAGCAATTTTAATGGCCAGTAATGTATTTTTCACGTTGGTCCTTTCGCAGGGTCATAGTTATGTCACCATTGTCCCGGTACTGCAGCTACCGTAGAAATATCTTGTTTCTGTAATAACCGTGATACCATTATTAGAGTCTTAGCAGCATTCCTGCAAATTATCAAACACCAATTTTTCGGGCTCTATGTAGGCAGCATGATGGATGTTGGCTCTATGATAGCACCTTCCGTCTGACTGGAAGAATGCCCATGAAAGCTTCCGCGTCGTTTAGCTTTTAACAGCTGCGTAGATGATAAGACAAGCATAATGTAATCGCGTGGCAGTTCGAATCGCAAGTCCTAATTGGTAGCAGAGTCGTCAACAAAAAATGGCTCACATAACAGCAGTGGGATCTAACGAAGTCTGAAAGTTTTTTGTCTGCAAATGAAGTCACTGATTACTTAGTGTTTTATGCGTCAACTTCATCTTCGGTCACTATCTTGTGCCGCCTATAGATTACCATGGCCATGGCCTAGTTTTCATCGTTGATACCATCACCATGCTAGGGTCCTGTGCACGATCTATATCTCCGACGTTCTAACAAGATGCCATAATTTTCTTGGTTAAATTCTGACGCTGTGTAACAGTGTTGGCAGGTTTAATTCCCATCCAAATTGTTGTTTTAAACTGTTACAGGTTCAGCTCAGATGATTCTTAGAGCTTTCCCTAGAGAAAGAAACACATGAGGGAAAGTGGTTTAGAGTGTGTCGAAATTTTGATGAGATCATTACAGATGGATTATTAGTTATGACTAATAAGGATGGACGAGTGATGTCTGCTGCCACCTTTTTGTAATGTTGATTCCAACTTTTTGTTGTAGTGCTGTAGGGAAACTACGCAGAAATTAATGTGGGTAACAGTAAAGGGATCTGAAACGCCACCAATACCTGTGCAGTACCTTATGAGCAGAATGAAATATAAACCACAGCATTAAAGATAAATAATAAGTATGCAGTGGAAATGTGGGTTCTCACTGAAAAACTGTAACGCTGATCCATACACTGGCATAAGCTTCTTGATTAATTTGCTATTCGGATCTCCTCAGAGGACTGCTAAGGGACAGGTGATAGTGAGGAACAGACTGAAAAACCGACAGAAGGGTGTTATACTACGAATCTAAGTGCGTATTCTCAGTAATCTAAAGGTGGTAAGAAGCAAGAAAATCAGAAACGGAAATGCGATAACTGAATGTAGATATACTAAGCGACAGTGAAGTGAAATGGAAAGAAGATACAGATTTTTGGTCAGACGAATATAGTTTACTTTAAAATGTTCCATGATACGATTGTTATCTCCAGAATAAAAACCAAGCTAGCGCCAGCAACTGTAGTTCAAGTATACATGCAAACGTCACAAACAGAACTAGATAGAGTATACTGGGGAATTTAACGGATAATTTAGTATGTTGGGAGCTAATAATCATTGGTGTTGGAACCATACAGTAGAAGGACTGGAAGATGAAGTCACGTAACAATATGGGCTCGACAATAGAAATGAGTTAGAAGAAAGTAGTCTTGAGTTCAGTTATAAATTTCAACTAGTAATAACAAACACTTTTGCTTCTTTTCGTCTTAATTGTTGCTTTGGCCTGGGAGATCATATGTGTTTTCCACATTCCTCCAACAATCATTTCTGTTCCTGGCTTTCGTGGTCCATTCTCCTCTTATCCCTGTTGACATCATCCTTCCATCTTGTCCGTAACCTTCTTCGCTCCCTTCCACGGATCCTGAGAATCCTATTCGTAGCAGTGCTTCCTCTTCCATTCTTATTAGATGTCCTCTCCACTCCAATCCTCTTTTCTTCATGCTTCAGCCAATATCAGCTCGTGAATATAGGCTGCCAGATCCGGGTTTTTTAATAACCCTGGGTTTTTAATATCCGCCATTCATGTGGTGGATGTTCATGTGACTGGATGTACCTCGGGTTTTTAATATCCGCCATTCATGTGGTGGATGTTCATGTGACTGGATGTACCTCTCGGGGCCAATTATATTCCTTAATAGCTTTCTCTCGAAGACTAGCGAATTTTGTTCTTCTGTTTTCCTTAACGTAAATGTTTCAGATCCATACAGAGCTACCCGGAGAATTACAGTCTAATATAGCCTGATTTTAAAACTTCTCGACAGTGCTCTGGTACACAGCACTTCCCTTAAGCCAAATTATGCTCTATTTGCCGCTGCAGTCCTTGCCTTTATCTCACGTTCTAGTTTTGCTCTACAAAAATTCTTTCCAAACATTTAAATATGTCTATACTTTTAAAAGTGACTTTTATCATCTGTCACTGGGGTATCATCATTGTGTGCCTTACTCAAAACCATGTATTCAGTTTTCTCCTCAAACAAATACACTGCTGAAAACCAGAAGAGCACTAATTATACCTGGAAAAGGCTGTGGAAACAGGAAGATACCATCCAGATTAACTAATGCTGAAAAAAAGATATTTCTGAATCAGATATTGGATTGTAAGGCGTACCCTGGAGCAAATATAGTCTCAAGTCACAGTTTAATAATGATGAAGAGAAGGCAAATGACTTTCGGAAGAAAATCATCTACTTGATCCGGAAGACAGCAAAGACAGATAAATATTAGAACTATAGTACAATCAGCTTGACGGACTGCACATCAAAGCTGATGACCAGAATTATACAAGAATGAAAAAGGAAACAAGATGTGTCAGTTTAATATCAGCTTCGCTTTCTGAAAGACAGAAGCAGAAGAGGCAGCTCTGACGATGTCTTCTTCTTCTTCTTCTTCTTCTTCTTCTTCATCATCCTTGCAACCTTCCATAATGTATTTGTGTTATAATAGGTTTCAACTAGAGGCGTGTTCTGTTCTGAGCACCTTCCTTCATCTTTTTGTAAGTTTGTCCTCTTCTAATGTTATATATGAAGATGGTATCTGTTCTTTTGGACATGTCCCAAAGAACAGATGCCACCTTCATATAGATAAAGCTTACCGGCCAATGATCTTCTTCAATGTGGATGCACTCACATTGCTCAAACTCTTACGGGGATCGGGAGATTGACCGCCGTGACTAATGAGTACAGCGGGCAGGGGCACTTAAAATGTAGTATGTGGACAGTAAGTTGGAAATGTGGGTCTCACAGGGAGCATGCCAGAGATAAATCGCTGCAGCCGCACTATCCTCTGTTCCCTCGGTCAGTCAGATAGAGATATCTGTCATCCAAGCAGGAGATCTCAGGTTCGAGTCCTGGTCGGGGCACAAATTTCCAACTGTTCCAGTTGATATTTATCAACGCCTCTAAGCAAGTAATGGTCTGGATTTCACTGTAATTTCATTCTTTTAATATTGTCTACCATTCCAAATCTCTTCCTACTTCTCATTCCGTCTACTTTTTCCTCTAAAAATCTTTGTTGCAGGCAATTCCTACGCCATATTTTTTTCTCTTTCTGACCACATTCAATAAATTTCTTTCTTCCTCTATTTTTTTCAATACTTCTTCATTCTTTATTCTGTTAGTCCTCTTCACCTTAACCATTCTTTTCCATAGCCACATTTCGAAAGTTTCTAAATATCTTTCGCCTTTCTTACTAATTGTTCATGATCTACTGCTGTATAACACCACACTCCAAACATCACGTTTAGCAGAACTTTACCTCAGCTTCACTGGAATCTTACCTGATGTCAATAACAGTTTTACCTTTTCAAATGCTCTTTTTCCCACAGATATCCTCATCCTTATTTCTTCTGTACAGCTTCCGCTCCATGTTAATAAGCTTCCCAGATACGGAAAGAATGTTACTTATTCGTTCTTTTACGATATGCATCTGTTAACTGAAGCTTCCTTGTGCTTATCCTAATAACGTTTGTCTTGCCTATATTTATCTTCATTCAGCAGTTCTCGTCCCCTCTTGCAATACTTTTCAACATATGCTGTGGCTGCTCTTCTGGTCGCGCTAGCACTGGTTCATCTTTTCTCCTCCTGTTACAATGCCTCTTGCGTCCTCTGTGGCCTTACCTACCAGTTCGTCTCCAAATACGTCGAACAGCTATTGTGACCGTGACCATCCTTGCCTCACAACCTTTCCAATGCTCATCTCTTCCGTCTCCACGTACCCCACTCTGTCACGTTTTCCTTTGGGTACATCTCCTTTATTAACCTTCTATTTTTCCATTCCGGGAATAAATCTTTTAAAATCTTCAGTAATGTACTCCAGTTGACTCAATCGAACGTATTCTCCCAGTCGATAAAACAAATACGCACTTACTTGTTAATTTCTATCATTCTTTCCCCAAGCATCCTCAGATAACCTATATCAACTCTTGCTCCTTCATTCTGAACTTGAACTGTTCTTTCCCAGTATTTCTCTCGATTTTCTTTTCAGTTCTCCTTAGTGTGACTCTCAATGGAGCCTATGTTACGTGATAGATAAATCTACACTACTGGCCATTAAAATTGCTACACAAAGAAGAAATACAGATGATAGACGGTTATTCATTGGCCAAATATATTATACTACAACTGACATGTGATTACATTTTCACGCAATTTGGGTGCATAGATCCTGAGAAATCAGTACCCAGAACAACCACCTCTGGCCATAATAACGGCCTTGATAAGCCTGGGCATTGAGTCAAACAGAGCTTGGATGGCGTGTACAGGTACAACTGCCCATGTAGCTTCAACACGATACCACAGTTCATCAAGAATAGTGACTGGCGTATTGTGACGAGCCAGTTGCTCGGCCACCATTGACCAGACGTTTTCAATTTGTGGGAGATCTGGAGAATGTTCTGGCCAGGGCAACAGTCGAACATTTTCTGTATCCAGAAAGGCCCGTACAGGACCTGCAACATGCGGTAGTGCATTACCCTGCTGAAATGTAGTATTTCGCAGGGATCGAATGAAGGGTAGAGCCACGGGTCGTAACACATCTGAAATGTAACGTCCACTGTTCAAAGTACCGTCAGTGTGAACAAAAGGTGACCGAGACGTGTAACCAATGGCACCCCATGTCATCATGCCGGGTGATACGCCAGTATGGTGATAACGAGTACACGCTTCCCATGCGCGTTCACCGCGATGACGCCAAACACGGATGGGACCATCATGATGCTGTAAACAGAACCTGGATTTATCCGAAAAAATGAAGTTTTGCCATTCGTGCACCCAGGTTCATCGCTGAGTACACCATCGCAGGCGCTCCTGTCTGTGATGCAGCGTCAAGGGTAACCGCATCCATGGTCTCCGAGCTGATAGTCCATGCTGCTGAAAACGTCGTTTAACTGTTCGTGCAGATGGTTGTTGTCTTGAAAACGTACCCATCTGTTGACTCAGGGATCGCGACGTGGCTGTGCGATCCGTTACAGCCATGCGGATAAGACGCCTGCCATCTTGGCTACTAGTGATACGAGGCCGTTGGGATCCAGCACGGCGTTCCGTATTACCTTCCTGAACTGACCGATTCCATGTTCTGCTAACAGTCATTGGATCTCGTCCAACGCGAACAGCAATGTCGCGATACGATTAACGGCAATCGCGATAGGCTACAATCCGACGTTTAACAAAGTCGGAAACGTGATGGTACGCATTTCTCCTCCTTACACGAGGCATTACAACAACGTTTCACCAGGCAACGCCGGCCAGCTGCTGTTTGTGTGTGAGAAATCGTATGGAAACTTTCCTCATGTCAGCACATTGGTGTCGCCACCGGCGCCAACCTTGTGTGAATGCTCTGAAAAGCTTATCATTTGCATATCACAGCATCTTCTTCCTGTCGGTTAAATTTCGCGTCTGTAGCACGTCATCTTCGTGTTGTATGAGTTTTAATGGCCAGCAGTGTAATCCTTTAGTAGTCTTTGCATTCTTTTGCGTAGCATCTTAAGGTAAAGGTACTATAATGGTCGTAATTAGATATCGTGATCAAATTCCTGTGTTATAAATTTTGTTTACTACCTCAGTCAATCTGGTTATTGAATTTGGATCTAAGACCTTCAGTGCCTCAAATGATATTCTATCTCAGACCATTGCTTTATTTTCCCTGATCTCCTGAATTGCTTTTTACTCTTCCCATTTTAATATTCTAGGACTTTGGTCTTGTTCATTCTGTTCCCTCTCATCATGAAGTCAACACCTGAGAAAAACCAAGACACATTCAAAGGTTTTGTCGACCTAGGAAAAAAAAAGACTTTCGACGATGTAAAGTGGTCTAACATGCTTGAAATCCTCAGAATATGCTGTGGGAAACGAAGGGTAATATACATTATGTACAAGAACCAGGGAGGAACAACAAGAACGGAAGACCAAGTGGGAACAGCTCGTATTAAGAAGGGCGCACGGACAGGGATGTTGTCTTCATGCCCAGCTGTTCAACCTGTACATGGAAGAAGCAGTTAAGAAAATAAAAGATGGGTTCAGAAGTGGCTTTGAGATCCAGGCTGAAAGTATATCAGAAATAAGATTCGCTAATTACATCGCTACCTTGTCCGGTGAGGAGTAATTTCAAGACTTGTAGAGTGGTATTAACAAACTAGTGAGCTCAAAATACGGATTGACTAGAAAGAGAAAGACTAAAGTATATTCTAAGACAAAAACCGAACCGCACCAAAGGAATTATCCGACTGGGGTGGAAATCGATAAATGCAATGCACTTGCTCAGACAAATAAATGATTACAGTGGATGATTTATTCAAGAGCAAGCAAGTACATATCGCGTTAGTCTAACTCTGGCCCTTTCGACTTGACATTGATTGACAGAGTTGTTGGTTTTGTGTTAGCAGAAGAGCCAACACCGTGTTACGAGTGGAGGCCAAAATGCATGCGTTTTAGCTCACGCTGGCTGGCGTGGGAAGGAAGAACTATACTGACGTGAGGTCTGGAACATGACAAGGAATGAGAGTTCAGAAAGCGGAAGTAATTAGTTTGATACTTAGCTTTAATCCATTAATGATGAACGTCGCTCTTGACGGTACATGATTCACAATATTATCTGTTCAGAATACATTCTTGAAGATAGTAATTACAGTAACTGAATATGGCGCCTTGCTAGGTCGTAGCAAATGGCGTAGCTGAAGGCTACGCTAAACTGTCGTCTATGCAAATGAGAGCGTATGTAGAAGGTGAACCATCGCTAGCAAAGTCGGCTGTACAACTGGGGCGAGTGCTAGGAAGTCTCGAAGT
Source organism: Schistocerca gregaria (assembly GCF_023897955.1). Classification (NCBI taxonomy): domain Eukaryota; kingdom Metazoa; phylum Arthropoda; class Insecta; order Orthoptera; family Acrididae; genus Schistocerca; species Schistocerca gregaria. The sequence goes on along the minus strand of NC_064931.1, from coordinate 137,127,219 downwards.
CTCTTTAGACTAGACCTGCCGTGTGGCGGCGCTCGGTCTGCAATCACTGATAGTGGTGACACGCGGGTCCGACGTATATTAACGGACAGCTGCTGATTTAAAGGCTACCACCTAGCAAGTGTGGTGTCTAGCGGTGACACCACTGCTGGATGTCCTCCTGAGGGATATCATGCGAAATTCTGTCTAAGTGGAGTGTTAGATCGCCAAATCGGGAGCTGATTGGAGGGCCTTGTCCATAATGCTCCATACGTTCTCAATTGGCGAAACATCCGGAGAGTTTGCTGACCAGGGTAAGGTTTGGCAAGCAGGAATGTCCGCCGTGTACGGACGGACATTATATTGCTGAAATATAAAGGACAAGATAGCTTGCCACGAAGGGCAGCAAGACAGGACGCAGAATGTCGTCGAAGTTTTGCTGTGCTGTAAGGGTACCACGGATGACAACCTAAGAGGTTCTGCTATGAACTGAAATGGCCCTCCAGATAGTCACACCCGGTTGTTGGGCCTTATAGCGGGCGACAGTCATGTCTGGGGACGTCTCCAGACATTTCTTCGCCATGGAATCTCATTGACTAGAGAAGAATTGTCTTCATTGATGAGTCCGGCTTCGAAGTGAGCACCGATGAGCAGAGAAGACGAGTCTGGAGACACCCCAAACTGTGGTGGGATACCAACATGAGTGTCGCCCACCATACGACCCGACAACTAGACCTGATGGTCTAGCGTGCAATTTCTACCTCTACATCTACGTGACTAAGCCACTATTCACAATAAAGTGCCTGGCGGAAGGTTCAATGAACCACCTTCAAGCTGTCTTTCTACCGTTCCGCTGTCGATCGGCAAGTGGGAAAAACGAGCACTTAAATTTTTCTGTGCGAGCCCTGATTTCTCTTATTGTATGGTGATAAACATTTCTTCCTCTGTAGACGGGTGACAAGCGAGTGTCTGTGCAATCGAAGGAGAAAACTGGTGATTTAAATTTCATGAGGAGATCCCGCAACGAAAAACGCCTTTGTGTTAATAATTGCCACTACAATTCACGTACCTTGTCTGTGGCACTATCTCCCCTATTTCGCGATAATACAAAACGACCTACCTTTCTTTGCACTTCTTCGATGTCACTCGTCAGTCCCACCTGATGCGGATCCCACATCGCACAGCATTACTCCACAGTAGGGCGGACAAACGTGATGTAAGCAGTCTCTTTAAAAGACCTGTTGTACCTTCTAAGTGTTCTGCCAATGAATCGCAGTCTTTGGTTTGCTCTACCCACAACATTAGCTATGTGATCATTCCAATTTAAGTTATTTGTAATTGTAACCCTAAGTTCAAATGGTTCAAATGGCTCTGAGCACTATGGGACCCAACTTCTGAGGTCATTAGTCCCCTAGAGCTTAGAACTAGTTAAACCTAACTAACCTAAGGACACCACACACATCCATGCTCGAGGCAGGATTCGAACCTGCGACCGTAGCGGTCTCGCGGTTCCAGACTGCAGCGCCTAGAACCGCACGGCCACTTAGGCCGGCGTAACCTCTAAGTATTTGGTTGAATTTACAGCCTTCAGATTGGTGTAACTTATCACGTAATCGAAATTTAGAGGATTTCTTTTAGTACAGATGTGAATAACTTCGCACTTTTCTTTAATCAGGGTCAAATGCCACTTTTCGCACCATACGGATATCTTATCTAATTCATTTTGCAATTCGTTTTGGTCATCTGATGACTACTCAGATTGTCTCCTTTGTCGTTATTATAGATCAGGAACAATAGAGGGAACGCCAGATATTACTTTTATTTTACTCTATGACTTTCCGACTATTACTATTAACCGTGACCTTTCTGACAGGAAATCACGAATCCAATCGCACAACTGAGGCGATAATCCATAGGTACGCAGTTTAATTAGAAGACGCTTGTGAGGAACGGTGTCGAAGCCTTCTGGAAATCTAAAGATATGGAAACAATTTGACATCCCCTGTCGATAGCACTCATTACATCATGAATGTAAAGAGCTAGTTGTGTTTCGCAAGAACGATATTTTCTGTATCCGTGCTGACTGTGTCAATAAATCGCTTTCTTCGAGGCACTTCATAATGTTCGAACACAGTATATGTTCCAAAACTCTACAGCAAATTGACGTTAGTGATACGGGCCTGTAATTTAGCAGATTACTCCTACTTCCCTTTTTGGGTATTGGTGTGACCTGAGCAATTTTCCTGTCTTTAAGTATGGATCTTTCATTTCACAGCAGGACCCCTTTGGTTGTCATGCGCGGTACCCTTAACATCCTGCACTTAAATTTCATCTAGATACTGCCTGCCCGCCCCCGGCCAGAGTTTCTACTGCTTGTCTTTGTGCTTAACAAACCCACCCTTGGCTAGCAACTTCCCCGGATCTCCCCCGATTGAGAGCATTTGGAGCATTATGGTCAGGGCCCTGCAACCAGCTCGTGAATTTGACGATCTAACGCACCATTTGGACAGCATTTCGCACGATATCCCTCATAAGGACAGCCAACACCCCTATTAATCAATTCCAAGCTGAATAACTGCCTGCATAAGGGCCAGAGGTGGACCAACGCGTTATTGACTTGCTTAACTTGTGAAGCTCTTTCTCTTGAATGAATCAGCCAATCTTTCTGAAACTGCAGTCATCGGTTTTTCCATATGTGTACATCACATCTACTGATTTCCATCCCATTTGGATAATTCCTTCGTGGTGCTTCGCTTTTTTCGTCTTAGAGTGCGTTATGGAGCAGGAGAGAAGGGAATAGCAGCAGACGTTGGGGATCATCTAGTAGACGAAATGGTGGAATTCTTCTACCTTGAAAACAAAATATCACATGATGGATGAGTACACAGGAAGCCGACTAGCCTAGGCAAAGAAAACATTTTTGCCAAAAGATGTCTATTAGCATAAAACGTAGGCATTAAGTTTAGAAAGAAATTCTTGAGAATATACGACTGGGGAACAGTGTATTGTATGGAAGTAAATCATGGTCAATGGGAAAAGCGGAAAAGGAGAGAATGAAGGCTTTTGAGATGTGGTACCACAGAAGGCCGGTGAAAATGAACTGAACTGATAAGGTAAGACACGAAGAGGTGTGTTGCAAGTTAAGCAGATACCTGCTGTTCCTACTTCCTCGACTGGTTGAATGGTGTTGCCTCTCGGTGTGTTCCTTTCTCCTTGATAACTAACCGTGGTAAGTGGTGTGGCTAATCGTACAGCAGATCGGCCACCCGGTGATTGGTCGCCTGAGCACTTGCTTGCCCAAGCCACTGAAGAATTGGGCTTCCACTCCTCGCGCCACCGCGTATCGTCTTGTCGCTGACTGCCGCAGTCGATCTTGTAGCATCGGAATTCCGGCAGTTCGGTGAAGCTCTCTGTTGGGGATGTCACGGGCCATATGCAGCGCCATTCAGGCAGCCTTTCTCTGGACCGTCTGCAGCATCTTAAGCGACGTGTTGGCAGCATTTCGCCACACCACGGCAGTGTACTCGAGCACCTACCTCATGAGACGAGTACAGGGTGATGCCACAGCGTCGTCGTGGGGTTCACTATGGAGTACAGCAAGCGCACATGCCTTAGCCCTCACCTCCAGAATGTGCGCCTTTCAAATTAGGAACCAATCCAAAGTGACGCCAAGGTTCATATGCACTGGCTGGAGATATGCGGGCAGCTTCTTGTGAATGAAGACCACCGCCTGGCTAATCCCTGCATTGAACCTGAACCGCCATTTCATGGCCCAGACTCTCAGCTCATTGCAGGCCTGCTGCAGCAGTTGCACCTTCATACTCTGCACGAACAGCGCCGTGTCAATCACATAGAGCACCAGATGGACCCTCGACGTCTTCGGGTCGTGTGTAGTAGAGAGGGAATCCAGAAGGGAACCGAGCATGAACCCCTGTGGTTGTCCCTCTCTGATGGGACGAGCTGTTGAACCGCCGCCGTCTGCATGCATGTGGAATGTACGCCCGCTCAGGTATGACTGGAGAAGGTGGACGTGCTATACTGGTATCCCCCAGACAAGCAGCTTGTAAGGCAGTCGTCCTGCCGCAATCTGTCAAAGAGTTTGGAGACGTCAGGAGTATGGAGTATGGCAGTGACAGATCTACGAGGGTCAGTCAAACGAAAACTGTAATTTTTAATAACAAATCGAAATTTCGCGCCGTTATCCTGTAAGTTGGTGAGCGTGCTACAAACAGCGTGCAGAATGGCCAGTAGGTGGCAGCATAGTGCAGATGCACGCACACCGTCGCAATATCAGTATAAAGATGGCCGCCTCACTTGCGACTTGCACCAGGGAAGAACAGCGTTCTGTTATTCGGTTTTTGCGTAGTGAAGGTGTGAAACCTATTGAAATTCATCGACGAATGATGGTTCAGTATGGTGATCTATGTTTGTCACAGCAGTAAGTCTACGAATGGAGTAGGAAGTTAGAAAATGGTGTGACTTCAATGGAAGACGCTCCTCGTCCAGGTCAGGCACAACGAGTTGTGACTCTACAGAACAGTGCAGCAGTTGAAGCCATAGTGAAGAAAAACCGCCGAGTAACACTGAATGACATTGCAGCATGTTTACAGACTAGTCATGGGTCAGCACACCACATTGTTCATAATGTGCTCCAGTTTCACAAAGTGTCTGCAAGATGGGTGCCACGGCAGCTGACTCCTGAAATGAGAGAACGACGCGTTGATGCTTGTGAAGAAATTCTTCGGCGCTTTGAACGAGAAGGTCATGGCTTCCTTGCAAGAATCGTTACTGGGGACGAAACCTGGTTCACTTTCACCAACCGGAAACGAAGAGAGCGAGCAAGGAATGGCGTCATTCCTCATCACCAAAACCAAAGAAGTTTGGAACAGAACCATCAACAGGGAAGGTTATGCTGAGTCTCTTTTGGGACGAAAAAGGCGTCATTTTGGAGCATTACATGCCTAGAGGGTCCACTGTCACCAGTGCATCATACACAAATCATCTGTCGGCTGCAATCAAATCAAAGCTGGATTGCTCTCAGCAGGTGTCCTTTTGCAACATGACAATGCAAGGCTCCACACTGCCTGTACAATCACAGACCTGCATTTTCAGTGTCCACCTCATCGACCATACACACCAGACCTGGCGCCATGTCATTTCCATATGTTTGGACCACTCAAAGACGCAATAGGAGGAAAGAAGTTCCGTTCTGATGAAGAGGTACGCCACGCGATGCATGAGTGGTTGCGAGGACTACCAAAATCATTTTTTTCTAAAGGAATTTATGCACTTTGTAAGCGCTGGAGGACTTGCATTGAGCGTGTTGAAAAGTGATACACCTTTGTACCACCTCTGCACAATAAATAATATTTTAAAGAATATTTAAGGTTTTCATTCGACTCACCCTCGTAGATTTGAAGGGATGCCATTTAAAGGGGCGTGATTCAAACGAACACACGTTCAGTGACAAAATATTAGTTATTCAGGACGGGTACGAGCCAACAGCAGGTTATAACTTGTTTCATGACGTCACTTCCGGTGTCAGGTAAATCAGTGGGCCGAGTTATATTCAAGGGTAGCCAGGGAATCCCTGTCACATCCATGCACTTATGGAGGGTATATTCAAAGTCAGCTTCCTCTCTCCCTCCCCATTGGCCTGCCGTCACACTTGGTATACTGCTGTTACGAGCACAGAACCGATTATATCCGCTTTAATGCGATGATAAGGACTTCCAGTATCATGTTGCAGCTTAGACAACTGGGCGATGTACACTCCTGGAAATGGAAAAAAGAACACATTGACACCGGTGTGTCAGACCCACCATACTTGCTCCGGACACTGCGAGAGGGCTGTACAAGCAATGATCACACGCACGGCACAGCGGACACACCAGGAACCGCGGTGTTGGCCGTCGAATGGCGCTAGCTGCGCAGCATTTGTGCACCGCCGCCGTCAGTGTCAGCCAGTTTGCCGTGGCATACGGAGCTCCATCGCAGTCTTTAACACTGGTAGCATGCCGTGACAGCGTGGACGTGAACCGTATGTGCAGTTGACGGACTTTGAGCGAGGGCGTATAGTGGGCATGCGGGAGGCCGGGTGGACGTACCGCCGAATTGCTCAACACGTGGGGCGTGAGGTCTCCACAGTACATCGATGTTGTCGCCAGTGGTTGGCGGAAGGTGCACGTGCCCGTCGACCTGGGACCGGACCGCAGCGACGCAAGGTTGCACGCCAAGACCGTAGGATCCTACGCAGTGCCGTAGGGGACCGCACCGCCACTTCCCAGCAAATTAGGGACACTGTTGCTCCTGGGGTATCGGCGAGGACCATTCGCAACCGTCTCCATGAAGCTGGGCTACGGTCCCGCACACCGTTAGGCCGTCTTCCGCTCACGCCCCAACATCGAGCAGCCCGCCTCCAGTGGTGTCGCGACAGGCGTGAATGGAGGGACGAATGGAGACGTGTCGTCTTCAGCGATGAGAGTCGCTTCTGCCTTGGTGCCATGATGGTCGTATGCGTGTTTGGCGCCGTGCAGGTGAGCACCACAATCAGGACTGCATACGACCGAGGCACACAGGGCCAACACCCGGCATCATGGTGTGGGGAGCGATCTCCAACACTGGCCGTACACCTCTGGTGATCGTCGAGGGGACACTGAATAGTGCACGGTACATCCAAACCGTCATCGAACCCATCGTTCTACCATTCCTAGACCGGCAAGGGAACTTGCTGTTCCAACAGTACAATGCCCGTCCGCATGTATCCCGTGCCACCCAAAGTGCTCTAGAGGGTGTAAGTCACCTACCTTGGCCAGCAAGATCTCTGGATCTGTCCCCCATTGAGCATGTTTGGGACTGGATGAAGCGTCGTCTCACGCGGTCTGCACGTCCAGCACGAACGCTGGTCCAACTGAGGCGCCAGGTGGAAATGACATGGCAAGCCGTTCCACAGGACTACATCCAGCATCTCTACGATCGTCTCCATGGGAGAATAGCAGCCTGCATTGCTGCGAAAGGTGGATATACACTGTACTAGTGCCGATACTGTGCATGCTCTGTTGCCTGTGTCTATGTGCCTGTGGTTCTGTCAGTGTGATCATGTGATGTATGTGACCCCAGGAATGTGTCAATAAAGTTTCCCCTTCCTGGGACAATGAATTCACGGTGTTCTTATTTCAATTTCCAGGAGTGTATATTCGAGGTCATTTCTCTTGCACCGAAGCCTGCGCACACACCTGGAAAGAATTTTCAATGTCACGTTACATTTTCTGCCCACGCACTTTTCCTCCTTTCCTCCTTTCCTCCATCCTTCAGGCATGGCTATGGACGTGAGGACTTGTGGCGTTAGGTTGCACATGATATTGAGGGGTGTGGAGGGTATCAGGTTACACTGATAAGGACTTCCAGGTAACTCCGCCCACACAAGAGTATGTGGTACATTCCAAGTCACCCCAACTTACCTGATATACTGGTTTGAAGCAGTTCAACACACTCATAAGGACTTCCAGGAGCAATGATCACGTGGTCTTTGGGTGGGAAAATAAAACTCTGCTCTCCCCTCCTGCTTTTATAATTAGAGCACTTTAGTGGTTGGTTTCATACTTACACAGGGCACCGTATGTTGAGGACCATCAGGTTTGTTCTAAATAATAATTTAACCTCTGTAGAGAGAAGACTAAGAAATAATATTAATGATATAATACACTACTGGCCATTAACATTGCTACACCGCGAAGATGACGTGCTACAGACGCGAAATTTAGCCGACAGGAAGAAGATGCTGTGATACGCAAATGATCAGTTTTTCAGAGCATTCACACAAGGTTGGCGCCGGTGGCGACACCTACAACGTGCTGACATGAGGAAAGTTTCCAACCGATTCCTCATACACAAACAGCAGCTGACCGGCGTTGCCTGTTTCAAATGGTTCAAATGGCTCTGAGCACTATGGGACTCAACTGCTGTGGTCATCAGTCCCCTAGAACTTAGAACTACTTAAACCTAACTAACCTAAGGACATCACGCACATCCATGCCCGAGGCAGGATTCGAACCTGCGACCGTAGCAGTCGCACGGTTCCGGACTGCGCGCCTAGAACCGCGAGACCACCGCGGCTGGCGGCGTTGCCTGGTGAAACTTTGTTGTGATGCCTAGTGTAAGGAGGAGAAATGCGTACCATCACGTTTCCGACTTTGATAAAGGTCGGATTGTAGCCTATTGCGATTGCGGTTTATCTTATCGCGACATTGCTGCTCGCGTTGGTCGAGATCCAATGACTGGTAGCAGAACATGGAATCGGTCGGTTCAGGAGGGTAATACGGAACGCCGTGCTGGATCCCAACGGCCTCGTATCACAAGCAGTCGAGATGACAGGCATCTTATCCGCATGGCTGTAACTGATCTTGCAGCCACGTGTCGATCCCTGAATCAACAGATGGGGACGTTTGTAAGACAACAACCATCTGCACAAACGGTTCGACGACGTTTGCAGCAGCATGGACTATCACCTCGGAGACCATGGCTGCATCACAGACAGGAGCGCCTGCGATGGTGTACTCAACGACGAACCTGGGTGCACGAATGGCAAAACGTCATTTTTTCGAAAGAATCCAGCTACTATTTACAGAATCATGATGGTCTCATCCGTGTTTGGTGCACATTGGAAGCGTGTATTCGTCATCGACATATTGGCGTATCACTCGGCGTAATGGTATAGGGTGCCATTGGTTCCACGTCTCGGTCACCTCTTGGTCGCATTGACGGTACTTTGAACAGTGGACGTTACATTTCAGATGTATTACGACCCGTGGCTCTACCCTTCATTCGATCCCTGCGAAACACTACATTTCAGCAGGATAATGCACGACCGCATGTTGCAGGTCCTGTACGGGCCGTTCTGGATACAGAAAATGTTCGACTGTAGCCCTGGCCAGAACATTCTCCAGATCTCCCACAAATTGAAAGTGTCTGGTCAATGGTGGCCGAGCAACTGGCTCGTCACAATACGCCAGTCACTACTCTTGATGAACTGTGGTATCGTGTTGAAGCTGCATGGGCAGCTGTACCATTACACTCCATTCAAGATTTGTTTGACTCAATACCTAGGCGGATCAAGGCCGTTATTACGGTCAGAGGTGGTTGTTCTGGGTACTGATTTCTCAGGATCTACGCACCCAAATTGGGTGAAAATGTAATCACATGTAAGTTCTAGTAAAATACACTCCTGGAAATTGAAATAAGAACACCGTGAATTCATTGTCCCAGGAAGGGGAAACTTTATTGACACATTCCTGGGGTCACATACATCACATGATCACACTGACAGAACCACAGGCACATAGACACAGGCAACAGAGCATGCACAATGTCGGCACTAGTACAGTGTATATCCACCTTCCGCAGCAATGCAGGCTGCTATTCTCCCATGGAGACGATCGTTGAGATGCTGGATGTAGTTCTGTGGAACGGCTTGCCAGGCCATTTCCACCTGGTGCGTCAGTTGGACCAGCGTTCGTGCTGGACGTGCAGACCGCGTGAGACGACGCCTCATCCAGTCCCAAACATGCTCAATGGGGGACAGATCCGGAGATCTTGCTGGCCAAGGTATTTGACTTGCACCTTCTAGAGCACGTTGGGTGGCACGGGATACATGCGGAGATGCATTGTCCTGTTGGAACATCAAGTTCCCTTGCCGGTCTAGGAATGGTAGAACGATGGGTTCGATGACGGTTTGGATGTACCGTGCACTATTCAGTGTCCCCTCGACGATCACCAGAGGTGTACGGCCAGTGTTGGAGATCGCTCCCCACACCATGATGCCGGGTGTTGGCCCTGTGTGCCTCGGTCGTATGCAGTCCTGATTGTGGCGCTCACCTGCACGGCGCCAAACACGCATACGACCATCATTGGCACCAAGGCAGAAGCGACTCTCATCGCTGAAGACGACACGTCTCCATTCGTCCCTCCATTCACGCCTGTCGCGACACCACTGGAGGCGGGCTGCTCGATGTTGGGGCGTGAGCGGAAGACGGCCTAACGGTGTGCGGGACCGTAGCCCAGCTTCATGGAGACGGTTGTGAATGGTCCTCGCCGATACCCCAGGAGCAACAGTGTCCCTAATTTGCTGGGAAGTGGCGGTGCGGTCCCCTACGGCACTGCGTAGGATCCTACGGTCTTGGCGTTAACATCGATGTACTGTGGAGACCTCACGCCCCACGTGTTGAGCAATTCGGCGGTACGTCCACCCGGCCTCCCGCATGCCCACTATACGCCCTCGCTCAAAGTCCGTCAACTGCACATACGGTTCACGTCCACGCTGTCGCGGCATGCTACCAGTGTTAAAGACTGCGATGGAGCTCCGTATGCCACGGCAAACTGGCTGACACTGACGGCGGCGGTGCACAAATGCTGCGCAGCTAGCGCCATTCGACGGCCAACACCGCGGTTCCTGGTGTGTCCGCTGTGCCGTGCGTGTGATCATTGCTTGTACAGCCCTCTCGCAGTGTCCGGAGCAAGTATGGTGGGTCTGACACAACGGTGTCAATGTGTTCTTTTTTCCATTTCCAGGAGTGTATTTTGTACATTTTCTTTTCAGTCTCTGTATTCCCTCGTCACTCGGACATGTCCGAGAGAAAAGGTATCATCTTCATATACAGGGTGGTCCATTGTTCGTGACCGGGCCAAATATCTCACGAAATAAGCGTCAAACGAAAAAACTACAAAGAACGAAACTTCTCTAGCTTGAAGGGGGAAACCAGATGGCGCTATGGTTGGCCGCTAGATGGCGCTGCCATAGGTCAAACGGATATCACCTGCGCCTTTTTAGATAGGAAACCCCATTTTTTATTATACATTCGTGTAGTACGTAAAGAAATATGAATGTTTTAGTTGGACCACTTTTTTCGCTTTGTGATAGATGGCGCTATAATTCTCACAAACATATGGCTCACAATTTTTAACGAACAGTTGCTAAAAGGTAGGTTTTTTAAATTAAAATGCAGAACGTAGGTACGTTTGAAAATTTTATTTCGGTTGTTCCAATGTTATACATGTACCTTTGTGAACTTATCATTTCTGAGAATCCATGCTGTTACAGCGTGATTACCTGTAAATACCACATTAATGCAATAAATGCTCAAAATGATGTCCGTCAACCTCAGTGCATTTGGCAATACGTGTAACGACATTCCTCTCAACAGAGAGTAGTTCGCCTTCCGTAATATTCGCACATGCATTGACAATGCGCTGACGCATGTTGTCAGGCGTTGTCGGTGGATCACGATGGCAAATATCCTTCAACTTTCCCCACAGAATGAAATCCGGGGACGAGAGATCCGGTGAACGTGCGGGCCATGGTATGGTGCTTCGACGACCAATCCACCTGTCATGAAATATGCTATTCAATACCGCTTCAACCGCACGCGAATTATGTGCCGGACATCCATCATGTTGGAAGTACATCGCCATTCTGTCATGCATTGAAACATCTTGTAGTAACATCGGAAGAACATTGCGTAGGAAATCAACATACACTGAATCATTTAGATTGCCATCGATAAAATTGGGGCCAGTTATCCTTCCTCCCATAATGCCGCACCATACATTAACCCGCCAAAATCGCTCAAGTTCCACTTGTCGCAGCCATCGTAGATTTCCCGTTGCCCAGTAGTGCATATTATGCAGGTTTACGCTACCGCTGCTGGTGAATGAGGCTTCGTCGCTAGATAGAACGCGTACAAAAAAAATCTGTCATAGTCCTGTAATTTCTCTAGTGCCCAGTGGCAGAACTGTGTACGACGTTCAAAGTCGTCGCCATGCAATTCCTGGTGCATATAAATATGGTACGGGTGCAATCGATGTTGATGTAGCATTCTCAACGCCGACGTTTTTGAGATTCCCGGTTCTCGCGCAGTTTGTCTGCTACTGATGTGCGGATTAGCCGCGACAGCAGCTAAAACACCTACTTGGGCATCATCATTTGTTGCAGGTCGTGGTTGACGTTTCACATGTAGCTGAACATTTCCAGTTTCCTTAAATAACGTAACTATCCGGCGAACGGTCTGGACACTTGGATAATGTCGTCCAGGATACCGAGCAGCATACATAGCACACGCCCGTTGGGCATTCTGATCACAACAGCCATACATCAACACGATATCGACCTATTCCGCAATTGGTAAACGGTCCATTTTAACACGGGTAATGTACCACGAAACAAATACCGTCCGCACTGGCGCAATGTCACGTGATACCACGGTTCAAATGGCTCTGAGCACTATGGGACTCAACTGCTGTGGTCATCAGTCCCCTAGAACTTAGAACTACTTAAACCTAACTAACCTAAGGACATCACACACATCCATGCCCGAGGCCTGATTCGAACCCGCGACCATAGCAGTCGCACGGTTCCGGACTGCGCGCCTAGAACTGCGAGACCACCGCGGCCAGCCACGTGATACCACGTATTTACCACGTATTTATATGTTTGTGACTATTACAGCGCCTTCTATCACAAAGCGGAAGAAGTGGTCCAACTAAAACATTCATATTTCTTTACGTATACACGAATATGTAATAAAAATGGGGGTTCCTATTTTAAAAAACGCATTTGATGTCCGTTTGACCTATAGCAGCGCCATCAGCGGGCCAATCATAGCACCATCTGGTTTCCCCTTGAAGCTAGACAAGTTTCGTTCTATGTAGTTTCTTCGTTTGATGCTTATTTTGTGAGATATTTGGCCCGGTCACTATCAAGGGACCACCCTGTATACGAAGATGGTACCTGTTCTTTCGGACATGTCCGAGAGAACAGATATCATCGGTGACCGTGGAGCTGGTTAGAATGAAATTACAATTAAATCAATACAGTGAAATGAATACCCTTAGCCGCATACGGGCGTTGATATACGTCTACGGGGACAGTTGAAAATGTGTGCTCCTACACGGAATCGAACCCGGGATCTCTTGCTTACATGGCAGACGCTCTATACATCTGAGCCACCGAGCAATTCTTACGGGACTCGGTAAGAGTTTCTGCCGCGAGTATTGAGTGAAATGGGCAGGGGCACTACGAATGTAGCGTGTGGACATTACGTTGGGAATGTGGGTCTCACGGGGAGCGTGCAAGGGATAAATCTCTGCAGTCGCACTAACCTCTGTGTCCTCTAATGGGGACGCGTGTTTCTGCTGTGTTGTCCAGACGAGAGTATTAGGGTAGAGGAGTGATACACACGCTGTTTGTTTGCTGAGTCCTTAAATGGCTTTCATCTCGAAAGAGTGCAATTATTGCATCCTAATAACCATATGTCTAATAAATGTTTCAGATGAATTACTCTTTTGTTCTCTTTATGATCTGCAGCCTCTGCTACCACCTACCTCCTCTGACATTTATGGCCATGGGTTGCTGTGGAATTCCCAGTCCTTATGATGTACCCCACCTCCCTTAGTATTCTGTTGCAACGTTTCTGGGACACTCTGCATATTACATTCTATTTTTAGTATGCTTACTGAATAATGCAGTGATACGTGGGACAGTGTACGTTAATAAGACAGTAGAGAAGACAGCGAGTATCGAAACCTCTGCCCTAGTCTGCACACAGCCATGTTACTTGTGCATATGATGGTGAAATATTATCAAAGAGTCGAAAATCACAAATATAACAAACACAGACATTCATAACCAGTTCCAAACACCGTGAATTTCTTGAGAAAGACCTTGCAGGATAACATCGCTGTAGTCAATAACAGCCAGTATTAATGTTTGTACAACTTTCTTTTACCCGTCAAGAGAGAGGAGATTTTTATATTTATGTAGGGCATAGAGAGATGCTGATTTCTTCTTTCACGTTGCAGTTAGATGCTCAGTCCAATTCTGATTTTCGTCTGTTAGTTCTCCTAGACTCTTTGCTAAGGGTGAGAAGTTAAAATTTGTTTCATACAAGATTAAGATAGAAGGGATTCCCAATATTTCGGGCAAATGAGCCTAGAATGACCCACCATTACTCCTTAGATTTTGGGTTGGTTGACCTTTAACCCTATATTCTGTGTCCATTTTGATAACACACACAGGTCCGTTTTGAGATTCTCCACATCTGTCTTTAGATTTATTGGTTTTGCACTTAGATATAACTGGAGGTCATCAGTGTACATGTCGTATGTGCAGCAGGGCAAAACTAATAATATATCATTGGCATAAAATGAAAAGAGTGTAAGGCCTAACACGCAACGCTGGGGAAAGCGTGATTCTGCCTGCCTCCATAGTGGTTTTATGCTTCCGGACATGACGCACTTCTGGTGAGATGTCAGGTATGAGCGGGAACTATTGCATTGCAACTAGCGAGAAATTTTGGTTGCTAAGTTTGGCAAGTAAATGTCGAAGGCGACAGTGTCAAAGACTTTTTTGGAGACTAAGAAGCACATTATAGTTGTCTCTTGCACATTCATGGCAAGCTTCTGGTCATCTGTTACCACCATTAAAGCATATGTTCTGATGCGATGTCTGTATATTCTAAGGCCGTAGACAGTGCAGGAATAATGCAAATGCGTGGAGGCAAACAGAGGGTGCCATGCAACGTCCTTTTTAGGTACTGGTTTAACTACTCCCTGTTTCCAGGCCTCAGGGAAAACTCTTGTGGTTAAGGAGTAATTGAAGATATCTATTATAGTGGGCATTAGTGGGTCGATAATAAGGTTCATCATTTGGACTGTGATGCTGTTGTGTCCAGTAGATGCTGACCTGACACGCATTATGACTCTTTTGATAGTACTGCAAGTAACATGCACTACATAGAACTTTTTGTAGCTATAGTCTTTTACCCCTATCAAGTAACCAGTAAGTTACTGAATGTTTGCGGTACACAATGTAAATAATATTATTCCTACCTGCTTTGCGCGCTTGTGCTGAAATGCTAATCATTTGCATTTCGAAGTATATGCTACACTTCATGCTAATTTGACGTTTGTTATGTTCTATCTTTCTGGTGTTTCAGTTTTAATGGGTAACAGAATATTTCATGGTTAATTGCAATGAAACATAATTGGAATGCTGTAGCTGCGTTATAAACATGTAATAATGTCTATCATCCACTCTTAAGTTTGGCTCTAACGTCGTCGTTTGAACCGTAAAACGTGTAACACTTTTCCACTAAATTTCAATAAAGTTAGAGAGAGTGGTCCTCAAAGTACCATTATTCTTATCTTCAATTTCGTTCCTACCATTCGAACTACGGTAGTGTAAATAGTACTCTCGTATTAGTGAGAGCCAGGTTCAAATTCCGAGACTGCAATTTTTATTAAGTTTCTTATTGACTTACCTAAATCAGTTCAGTTGAAATATAAGCGACGTCGCCGTTAATTCCAAGCTCATCATTGTCACAAATGAATTAGAGCACTGTTTCTATTGAGTTGGCTGTTGATGAGATCTTAAACTCATCAACTCAGCAGAATATAATAAGGCTAGTGTGTTTAATGAATAGTTGTACGAATGGAAGTGGTGATACTAAGGTCTTTAGGTATTGATTAAGCTACCGAACACACCAACAAATCACATCAAAGGTCAAGACTCACAGAGCCGGAATGCGTCATTACGCAATACGTAACCTGTGTAGTTTAGAAAGTGTGATACTGTAGTCTCCCTCTAACAAGATGACTTTCAAAATGACCTGCTCCCCTTCCCAATTTCTCCCTCTCACGGATGTCACTCAATAAAACCTCTAATTAAATGGTATTATCGTTGAGAAAACCTTAAAGGAAGTATTTGTAATGCACAAAGCATGCAGCCTGAACTTTTTTAGGGTTGGCCGCAGCAACCGACCTCTGGATGAAGTTACGGCAGTCACCACCAGAGAACGACACCTTCTGGTAAGGAGGACCTGGTTGCATCAGTATTCCGACGTCATTCTGTCCAACGTGAGGCCCACGGTCGCTTTGGCTCCCCTCCAACCCGGAGGACGTGGGAGTGAGAAATCGGGAAGAAGAGGGAGAGAAGAAGAGAGGTCAAATTATTATTCAAGTAATAACATCTCTTTGCTAAGAAAGAATGAAGCTGTAATTTCGCACTCATATTCGCAGTACGATCGCTGTTGATAATCACGGATAATATAAAGGACTATATCTCCGTTGAAGAAATATGTAATAATCGAACGGCATAGAACGAGTACAGATTAATTAGGTTTAAATTTGATCCGAGAGCTCCAAAAGACGCTTATTGGTTGGTAAATTACTAAATATAGAATTAATATTCGTTCGTTAATAACTTCTCTTATGTAATTTAGCCGAGCGGTTCTAGGCGCTTCAGTCTGGACCCGTGCGACCGCTACGGTCGCAAAAAAAAAAAAGGTTCAAATGGCTCTGAGCACTATGGGACTTAACATCTGTGGTCATCAGTCCCCTAAAACTTAGAACTACTTAAACCTAACTAACCTAAGGACATCACACACATCCGTGCCCGAGGCAGGATTCGAACCTGCGACCGTAGCAGTCACGCGGTTTCCTACTGAGCGCCTTAACCGCGAAACCACCGCGTGACTGCTACGGTCGTAGGTTCGAATCCTGCCTCGGGCATGGATGTGTGTGATGTCCTTAGGTTAGTTAAGTTCTAGTAGTTCTAAGTTCTAGGGGACTGATGACCTCAGATGTTAAGTCCCATAGTTCTGAGAGCCACTTGAACCATTTTGATGTAATTTATCTGTACGCTACTGGAAACATCTTGCCGTTATTTTGCCTCAAGGCTTGTAAACGCCTGCAAACTGCACTAGTAACCCAGACAATGTATCCCAGAAAAATTACGATGCTGCGGACAACAAACGTGCTCTCCGTGTGTTGTTCATTCGAAACCAACGAGAGACCGTGGAGAACGTGACGTATAAGATGAACCAACACATGGCTTATGCTGCAGGCATGCAGGCAGTGCTGAACGCTGTCCGTTATCAAGCAAATAAGAATGAATAAAAGAGTTATCTCTTGTAAGGAAATGAAAATAAATAAAGATATGCAGTTAGGTTCTCACGTAAAAGCAACCCATCGAAAACTGATGTTATAAGAATAATGCTCGCTGCTAATAAAATTCAGGCAATTAGCAGACTACATGACTGGTTTATCGCCTTCTGCGTTAAGCGAAGAGAAAAAAAATGATTAATTAACGTAAGAAAAGTACAAATTTTCCAAATAGACTGAAGATCCAAAGAAACTGGTACACCTGACTAATATCATGTAGGGCCCCCGCGGGCATGCAGGAGTGTCGCAACACGACCTGGCGTGGAGTCGGCTAATGTCTGACGTAGTGCTGGAGTGAATTGACTCCATGGATCCTGCAGGGCTGGCCATAAATCGGTAAGAGTACCACGTTGCAAGGCGTCCCAGATATTGTCTGTATTGTTTATTGAACTGGAGACCTAGAACCGACGGAGAGGCTTCGTCACGCCGTAGCTCCCAGTGGTTCACAACCCCGGAACAGGCCACAGCAGTCCACCGGCCCCACCGCCACCCCACACCGAACCCAGGGTTATTGTGCGGTTCGGCCCCCGGTGGACCTCCCCAGGAACGTCTAATACCAGACGAGTGTAATCCCAGATGATGTGTGGTATAGTAATTATGATGTATGCGTACGTGGAGATAGTGTTTGCGCAGCAATCGCCGTCATAGTGTAACTGAGGCGGAATAAAAGGAAACCAGTCCGCATTCGCCGAGGCAGACGGAAAACCTCCTTATGAACGGTCCACAGGTTGGCCGGCACACCGGACAACTACACTAATCCGCTGGGCTGATTCGTGCCGGGGACCGGCATGCCTTCCCGCTTGAGAAGCAACGCGTTAGACAGCGCGGCTAGTCGGGAGGATCCAAGATATTCTCAAAAATGCTCATGTCTGGGGAATTTGGTGACCAACGGAAGTGTTTAAACTCAAAAGAGTGTTTCTGGAGCCACTCTGTAGCAATTCTGGAGGTGTGGGGTGTCGCATTGTTCTGCCGGAATTGCCCAAGTCCGTCGGAATGCATAGTCGGAATGAATGGAGGCAGATGATCAGACAAGATGCTTATGTACGTGGCACCTGTCAGAGTCGTACCTAGACATATCAGGGGGCCCATATCACTCCAATTGCACACACCCTACACTATTACAGATCCTTCACCAGCTTGAGCAGTCCGCTGCTGACATGCAGGATCCACGGTTTCATAAGGTTGTCTCCATACCTGTGCATGTCCATCCGCTTGATGCAATTTGAAACGAGACTCGTCCGACCAGGCAACATGTTTCCAGTCATCTACAGTCCAACGTCGGTGTTGACGGGCCCAGGCGAGGTGTAAAACTTTGTGTCGTGCAGTCACCAAGTGTACACGAGTGGGCCTTCGGCTCCAAAAGCCCATATCAATGATATTTCCTTGAATGGTTCGCCCACCGGCACTTGTTCATGGACCAGCATTGAAGTCTGCAGCAATTTTCGGAAGTTGCATTTCTGTCACGTTGAATGATTCTCTTCAGTCGTCATTGGTCGCGCTCTTACACGATATTTTTCCAGTCGCGGCGATGTTAGAGATTTGATGTTTTATTGGATTCCTGATATTCACAGCACAATCATGAATTGGTTGTACGGGAAAATACCCACTTCAGCGCTACCTCGGAGATTCTGTGTCCCATCGCCGATTATAACACCACGTTAAAAAACCCACTTAAATCTGGATAACCTGCCATTGTAGCAGCAGAACCGATCTAGCAACTGCACCAGACACTTGTCTTATACAGGCATTGCCGATTGCATCGCCGTATTCTGCCTGTTTACATATCTCTGTATTTGAATATGCATGCCTATACCAGTTTCTCTGGCGATTCAGTGTATAAAAACAATAATAGAAAAACGTATATACTTGTTTCTTACTAACGACAATACACCAAGCTCAGTTAACCTGCTCATCGCCAAGTACCTGATGCTATAGTGAAAAGAGGCATTTCATTAAGAAGTAGCTAATTCCCAGAATTTCTCTCGACTCTTTGACCTGTTTCGAACGGAGAGGGAGAGAGAGAGGTGAAGCACCGAGAAAACATGGTCGGATGTCAATTTAACTTCTTATATGTACACACCATCTACATCTACATCCATACTCGGCAAGCCACCTGACGGTGTGTGGCGGAGGGTACCATGAGTACCTCTATCGGTTCTCCCTTCCATTCCACTCTCGTATTGTTCGTGGAAAGAAAGATTGTCGGTATACCTCTACGTGGGCTCTAATCTCTCTGATTTTATCCTCATGGTCTCTTCGCGAGATGGGCGTAGGAGGGAGCAATATACTGCTTGACTCCTCGGTGAAGGTATGTTCTCGAAACTTCAACAAAAGCCCGTACCTAGCTACTGAGCGCCTCTCCTGCAGGGTCTTCCACTGGAGTTTATCTGTCACCTCCGTAATACTTTCGCGATTACTAAATGATCCTGTAACGAAGGGCGCTGTTCTCCGTTGGGTCTTCTGTATCGCTTCTATCAACCCTATCTGGTTCGGATCCCACACTTGTGAGCAATATTCAAGCAGTGGGTGAACGAGTGTACTGTAACCTACTTCCTTTGTTTTCGGATTGCATTTCTTTAGGATTCTTCCAATGAATCTGTCTGGTATCTGCTTTACCGACGATCAACTTTATATGATCATTCCATTTTAAATCGCTCCTAATGCCGACTCCCAGATAATTTATGGAATTAACTGCTTCCAGTTGCTACCTGCTATACTGTAGCTAAATGATAAACGATCTTTCTTTCTATGTTTTCGCAGCAAATTACACTTGTCTACATTGAGATTCAATTGCCATTCCCTGCACCATGCATCAATTCGTTGCAGATCCTCCTGCACATCGGTACAATTTTCCATTGTTACAACCTCTCGATATACCACAGCATCATCCGCAAAAATCTTCAGTCAACTTCCGATGTTATCCACAAGGTCATTTATGTATATTGTGAATAGCAACGGTCCTACGACACTCCCCTGCGGCACACCTGAAATCAGTTTTACTTCGGAAGACTTCTCCTTTGAGAATGACATGCTGCGTTCTGTTATCTAGGAACTCTTCAATCCAGTCACACAATTGGTCTGATAGTCCATATGCTCTTACTTTGTTCATTAAACGACAGTGGAGAACTGTATAGACAGGTATTTATTGAATACAGTTGGAATTCTCTGTTACAGGTAGAACGGCCACCTGAGTGTATAGTGCTGTCTGTGCTTAGTGTTTTTACCAGGCGTTATAGTGTGTATAAGGGGCCCGATTAGCTATATATGATGAATGATCACTGTCAAGGACTCGAAGATCCCGCGTATACGTGTGAGACAGCGTTATCAGCACCTGACAGAGGTTGAAAGGCGTCTCTTTGCCTTCAAGCCAGCTGGTTAAATCCTGCATCATCCACACTTGTGGGGCGTCCACGTGTGACCGTGGCCCGAAATCTGACTGTACTCCAGTGTGAGGGTACGCATACCCGTCAGTGTTCAGGTCGACCACATCTGACCCACCACAAGGGAATGTCGCCGTACTGTGTACCAAACACATAGTAAACCCTTCACTTCCACACCTGCTATCCAGGAACAAGCAATGGATTCCCGGCAACATTCTGAGTCATCCCGCATTGTCGGCTGGAGACTGGCAGCACCCGCACTAATGAATTACTGTCCCATGCGCAGGCTGCCGTTAACACCAAAACACGAATAGCTGCGTTTGTAGTGTTTCCAAGGCCTAGGAGCACGGACTGCTGATGGACGAAGTCGCACTGTGCTCGGCAGTGAATCGCAGTTCTGCGCTACCCGGGATGACCACCGTCGGCTAGCACGGCGGCAGCCTGGGGAGAGGTCCACTCTTCCAAGTTTATGTAAAGGTACGGCATTGTTACTCCCTGGTGTCATGGTGTGGGGAGCCATAGTGTGTGACTTCAGGCCACGAATCGCAGTGATTAAAGGAGCTCTAACAGCATAACGGACATCCTGCGACCTCATGTGTCACCTGTGACGTGATAGTATCATAGTGCCACTTTTCAACAAGACAACGCTCGTCCAGATGTGGCACGTGTCCCTATGAACTCTCTGGGACGTCAACTCGGTCCTAGCGCCGGTATCCAGAATATCCGTGACCATTTCCAACAATTGTGGACGGCTTACTTCATGGG
The DNA here is from genome assembly GCF_023897955.1 of Schistocerca gregaria. Lineage (NCBI taxonomy): Eukaryota > Metazoa > Arthropoda > Insecta > Orthoptera > Acrididae > Schistocerca > Schistocerca gregaria. Next base: position 137,106,106 of record NC_064931.1, on the reverse strand, counting down.
GATACAACTGCTTTATAACACCCTTAGCAATCGAACCATTGAATGCATCCAAGCCACAAGGGATGCAACGTTATACTGATAAGTGGGCTCAACTGCTAAGTTCCTCGTAAATTTGACTCGGATTTGTAGTTTCTAAAATAACATCACTTACCCTCCGCCACACACCGTCAGGTGGCTTGCGGAGTATGGATGTAGATGTAGATGTAGATACCCCCTCAACCCGTGAACTTTCATTTCATTTCCTCCTTCTCTTCTGGGTGCTTCACCTTTTTTTGTCAGACATGAATTTCCACGATTTTGATCGTTGACATCAGATCTGCGCATCGGTCTTGCGACACTTTCTATGAAATGGAATGACCTGCGTCTTTTTCCAGCCACATTGCACGCTCCATTGTTTGGGTGACTTCTGGTAAACTGATGCGAGGCGAAGGGCCGTTTCCTACGCACATTCTATGTTGTATCTAACCAGCATCCCATCAGGTCTTGTAGTCCTTCCTCATTCGAACGATTTGAAGCGTTTTTCGTTTCTGCACTCACTTATTTCTCTATCTAATATTTTCGCATCCTCACGACGCTTGAACGTAGCAACTGCTTTGTGATCTTCGGTGAAGCAGTTTTGAGAGACATAATTTATATTTTTGCCTTCATCTCATCATCTTCCGTTTCAGCATCGAATTAACCAGCATTTGAACAGACGATTTCAAATGGTTCAAATGGCTCTGAGCACTATGGGACTTAACATCGGAGGTCATCAGTCCCCTAGAACTGAGAACCACTTAAACCTAACTAACCTAAGGACATCACATATATCCATGCCCGAGGCTAGATTCGAACCTGCGACCGTAGCGGTCGCGCGGTTCCAGACTGAAGCGCCTAGAATCGCTCGGCCACTGCGGCCGGCCAGACGATTTCGCTCCATCGATTGATTTTACGTTCGTTCGTTTCTTCTCTCTTTTTTCTAAGTATCCGATATTTAAAATCTTGCTCTAGAATTCACTAAAAGCTTCTATCGCAACAGCTCTTACGCTTGTTTTCATTTCCTTCAATGTTTTTTGTGACATAAACGACGGATTTCTTTTGCATCTGCTATAAAGCACTTCCTTATTATTTTCCTATCCCATTTGTCAGATAGAAACATTTTTTCTAACATAAAGAGGAAAATATTTTCACGGACAAGCTCGAACGCTCGATATTAAAATTACTAGATTTATTGGCAGAAGAAAGGAGTAAAGAGTGATGGATGCAGCGGAGAAATTATCTGAATATGTCTGCAAGATATTGAAGCTGAGGAAGTCACTAGAGTGTAAACTACGGAAGGGCGGACGAAATGGCGAGGGAAGTCGGATTCAAAAGTATAAGCCAAGATGCTCAAGATAAGTACTCCACTAACAATATCTATAAATTTACCTTTAGGCAGAACTTTCTGTACCACTAATACGAAATTCATATAAGAAGATACTAACTCAGCGAAATCTTGACATGTTTTGTGGTACAAAACTAGACTTCGCGTTTAACAAATAAGCTATTAGAAAAGCTGTTCTAAGTGCAGAATTCGGCTTTCAAAAGAGACAGAATATAAAAGGGAGATCATGTACATGACCAAAACAAATTGCAAAACAATGTAGACAAGATTTATGTATGGTGCGAAGAGTGATAATCGACTCTAAATAATGAAAAGTGTGAAGTCATCCACATGTGTACCAAAAGCAATCCGCGAATTTTCGGTTACACAATAAATGACACTGATCTAAAGACTGTAAATTCAACTAAATACTTTTGGATTACAATTACGAACAACTTTAGTTGGAACAATCACATACATAATGTTGTGGGTAAAGTACACTAAAGACTACGATTTACTGACAGAGCACTGAGAAACTGCAACAGGTGTACTAAAGAAACTGCCTGCATTACGCTTGTACGTCCGCTTCTGGAGTAATACTGTGCGGTGTGGGATCCGCATCAGATAGGATCGATTGAGGACTTCGATAAAGTTCAAAGAAAGGCGGCTCGTTTTGTACTGTCGTAAAACAGGAGAGAGAGCTCTAGGCATATGATATGTGAGTTGGGGTGGCGATAAATAAAACAAATGCGTTTTTCTTTGCGGCAGGATCTTCTCATGAAATTTCAATCACAAACATTCTCCTCAGAGTGTGAAAATATATTGCTGGTGTCCACTCACATAGGGAGTCATGATCATCATAATAAAATAAGAGAAATCAGAGCACACACTGTGAGATTGAAATGCGCATTTCTCCCGCGCACCGTTCGAGAATAGAACGGCAGAGACATGGCTTCAAGGTGGTTCGATGAATCCTCTGTCATGCATTTGATTGTGAATTGCAGATTAATCATATAGATGCATTTTTAGATGTATAAACGACAAAAAATAGCTGTGTATATTATAATAAAAAACTGAAGACCTTCAATTCAAAGGGCGAGTGTTTTAATTAGCCGGGTCATTATTTCTCTGCCTCGAGACGACTGGGTGTTGTGTGATGTCCTTAGGTTAGTTAGGTTTAAGTAGTTCTAGGGGACTGATGACCATAGATGTTAAGTTCCATATTGCTCAGAGCCATTTGAGCCGGGTCATGTTCCGCTGTGAATAAATGCTGCCAAGCGACAGCGTGTAAGGAACAGTGCCGAATATAAGTGTCGATCAACGCTTAGTTATTACTATGAGCTTTGAACAATATTACCCTCAGTTCTGCAAGAATCTAGGAGAGCACACTTTAGCTACTTCCATCTCCCTCTCTCTCTCTCTCTCTCTCTCTCTCTCTCTCTCTCCTTGTCGTGCGTAACCTTGTTGGCAACTTTCCTCCAAGCACCCGTACAGTCTCTTTACGGTAGGGGTTCAAAATATCTGTCCTCGATGAAATACTTGAAATTCACAGCGAGAACCTTCAGCTGTCTTTTATTTTACACAGTGCTACTAGTTCCGGACACAGACCATTTTCAAGCATAGCTTAAACGATAAAACACGGAACATTAGAGATTGTACAATTTGACAAGTTAGTGTAATGTTATAGGCATCGTACCTACAGGCATAAATAGCAGGAATATTATACAATGATGTAAGAGACTACAAGTTGCTGTTGTAGGCCAACCATAGTTAACAAAATAGTTAGCAACATAAAAATTGTACAGAGCAGTTTCACGACAAGGCTTACTCACATCGAAAGCCAATAACAAACACACGAAAGTAGGACAAACAGTACACAGAAAACAGGTATAAGTAATGCGATGTCAAAGATAAAAACAGTACAGCAAATGCTAACAAGTGAAGATTTAACCTAACAAACAGAGTTGTGCAGTGTACTTTTTCCTTGAAAGTAAACAACTTACGTCTGTGAAATAGACGGTAATATTAAGTGTACGACGTAAACAGAAACAAAGAAAGTCAAATTGACCAAAATGACTGGGCAGTACAGTTAGCTGAATTGAGAGCCCAGAAAAAATATTCTAATTTTAACCAGCACATACAAAGAAGTGGGGAGAGGGTAGAATGTGAAACCATTTCTTTTAAGTGAAATTTTAATGATCCACTGGAGGAAAAAACCCAAAACCCACAAAGGGAGCAAGGGAAATTAAAAGTGAAGTATTAACTAATACATTAATTACATTATCTCCAGCAATTGGGCAAGTAATACAGGTATATTTAACTACTAAATTAATTTTGTTTATGCATTCTGTCCCCATTCACCACCCCAGCACCACTGGTTGTGCAGGTGATATAACTATATTTACCTACTTAATTAATGTGTAAGTTAATGCTTTACTTTTAAATTTACTTGTCTCACTTTGCTGGTTTTCATTTCCCCCCGCTTTCCTCGTCCCCACCACCACCCCCAAAATTCTTCTACCCTTTAACTTTTTTTTTAATTTTAAATTGGCCTGTGCTTATAGTGGATAACTAAAATTTCACTTTAAAGGAATGGTCCCACCTCCCACCACCTCCCCTCTTCTTTTGTTATGTTGGTTAAAATAAGAATATTTTTTTCTCTACATTCAGTACAGCTGAATGTACTTCACAGTCATAGTGAATTTATTGCTAAATATTTTGATCACTTTGACCTTCTTTGTTTCTATTTATGTTGTACACTTTATATTACAATCTATTTCACAGACGGAGGTCGTTTACTTTCAACCAAAGACTACATTGTACCACTCTGCTTTTCAGCTTAAAGCTTCAAATCAAAAATGTTTGAAATGGCTCTGAGCACTATGGGACTTAACTTCTGAGGTCATCAGTCACCTAGAACTCAGAACTACTTAAACCTAACTAACCTAAGGACATGACACACATCCATGCCCGAGGCAGGATTCGAGCCTGCGAGCGTAGCGGTCGTGCGGTTCCAGACTGTAGCGCCTAGAGCCGCTCGGCCACCCCGGCAGGCGCTTAAAGCTTCACTCGTTAGCGTATGCTGTACTCTTTTTATCTTTAACATCGCATTTTCCACATACTGCTCGACCTATTTTCGTCTGTTAGGTTGTTATCAACTTTCGATATGAATAAGCCTTCTGGGAGCAAGTGCTCTGTATATTTCTTATATTGCTGACTAATTTATTTACTATGGTTGCCCTACAACAGTTACCTGAAATCGATTACATTATGCCTGCCATTTATGTCTGTAAGTATGATATCTAATCTTTTACTAACTTTTCAAATTATACAATCTCTAACGTTTTGTATTTCTTCGTTAAGGCTATACCTGAAAATGGTCTACATCCGAAACTAGTAGCATTGTGCAAAATAAAAGACAACGGAAGGCTTTGATCAGGAATTTCAACGATTATTTAGCAACTGGTTTGCCTCACTTATATACATAAGAAAATCTGTCCTTCATGTAATCACCTAAATGACTCCATCAAAGCAGTAACTATCTTCTTTTTTTTTGGTTTGAACAGAATATGTTAAAAGATAGTGGATATTTGCGTTCCTTCTGTCTGTTATTGTTGTGGCCTTCAGTCCTGAGACTGGTTTGATGCAGCTCTCCATGCTACTCTATCCTGTGCAAGCTTCTTCATCTCCCAGTACCTACTGCAAACTACATCCTTCTGAATCTGCTTAGTGTATTCATCTCTTGGTCTCCCTCTACGATTTTTACCCTCCACGCTGCCCTCCAGTACCAAATTGGTGATCACTTGATGCCTCAGAACATGTACTACCAACCGATCCCTTCTTCTAGTCAAGTTGTGCCACAAACTCCTCTTCTCCCCAATCCTATTCAATACCTCCTCATTAGTTATGTGATCTACCCATCTAATCTTCAGCATTCTTCTGTAGCACCACATTTCGAAAGCTTCTATTCTCTTCTTGTCTAAACTATTTATCGTCCATGATTCACTTCCTTACACGGCTACACTCCATAAAAACACTTTCAGAAACGACATCCTGACACTGAAATCAATACTCGATGTTAACAAATTTCTCTTCTTCAGAAACGCTTTCCTTTTCATTGCTAGTCTACATTTTATACCCTCTCTACTTCTCCCCAAATAGCAAAACTCCTTTACTACTTTAAGTGCCTCATTTCCTAATCTAATTTCCGCAGCAGCACCCAATTTAATGAGACTACATTCCAATATCCTCGTTTTGCTTTTGTTGATGTTCATCTTATACCCTCCTTTCAAGACACAGTCCATTCCGTTCAACTGCTCTTCTAAGTTCTTTGCTGTCTTTTATTTCTTCTCCATGGATTTTAATACGTACTCCGAACTTTTCTTTTGTTTCCTTCACTGCTTGCTCAATATACAGATTGAATAACATCGGGGAGAGGCTACAACCATGTCTCACTCCCTTCCCAACCGCTGCTTCCCTTTCATGCCCCTTGACTCTTATAACTGCCATCTGGTTTCTGTACAACTTGTAAATAGCCTTTTGCTCCCTGTATTTTACCCCTGCCACCTTCAGAATTTGAAAGACAGTGTTCCAGTCAAAATTGTCAAAAGCATTCTCTAAGTCTACGAATGATAGAAACGTAGGTTTGCCTTTCCTTAATCTTTCTTATAAGAGAAGTCGTAGGGTCAGTATTGCCTAACGTGTACCAACATTTCTACGGAATCCAAACTGATCTTCCCCGAGGTCGACTTCTACTAGTTTTTAGATTCGTCTGTAAAGAATTCGTGTTAGTATTTTGCAGCTGTGACTTATTAAACTGATAGTCCGGTAATTTTCACATATGTCAACACCTGCTTTCTTTGGGATTGGAATTATTATATTCTTCTTGAAATTTGAGGGAACTTCGCCTGTCTCATCCAACTTGCTCACCACATGGTAGAGTTTTGTTAGGCCTGGCTCTCCCTCGGCTGTCAGTAGTTCTAATGGAATGTTGTCTACTCCCAGGGCCTTGATTCGACTTAGGTCTTTCAGTGCTCTGTCAAATTCTTTACGCAGTGTCATATCTCCCATTTCATTTTCATCTACCTCCTCTTAATTTCCATAATATTGTCCTCAAGAACATCGCTCCTGTATGGACTCTCTATATACTCCTTCCACCTTTCTACTTTCCCTCATTTGCTTAGAACTGGGTTTCCATCCGAGCTCTTGTTATTCATGCAAGTGGTTCTCTTTTCTCCAAAGGTCTCTTTAATTTTCCTGCAGCAGTATCTATCTTACCCCTCGTGAGATAATACTCTACATCCTTACATTTGTCCTCTAGCCATCCCTTCTTAGCTATTTTGCACTTCCTGTCGATCTCATTTTTGAGACGTTTGTATTCCTTTTTGCCTTCTTCACTTACTGCATTTCTGTATTTTCTGCTTTCATCAATTAAATTCAGTATCTCTTCTGTTACCCAAGGATTTCTACAAGCCCTTGTCTTTTTACCTACTTGATGCTCTGCTGTCTCCACTATTTCATTCCTCAAAGCTACCCATTCTTCTTCTACTGTATTTCTTTCCCCCATTCCTGTCAATTGTTCACTTATGCTCTCCCTGAAACTCTGTACAATCTCTGGTTCTTTCAGTTTATCAAGGTCCCATATCCCTAAATTCTCACCTTTTTGCAGTTTCTTCAGTTTTATCTACAGTTCATAATCAATAGATTGTGGTCTGAGTCCATATCTGCCCCTGGAAAAGTCTTACAATTTAAAATCTGGTTCCTAAATCTCTGTCTTACAATTATATAATCTATCTGAAACCTGTCAGTATCTCTTGGGTTCTTCCATGTATACAACCTTCTTTCGTGATTCTTGAACCAAGTGTTAGCTATGATTAAGTTATGCTCTGTGCAAAATTCTACCAGGCGGCTTCTTCTTTCATTTCTTACCCCCAATCCATATTCACCTACTACGTTTCCTTCTCTTCCTTTTCCTATTGTCGAATTCCAGTCACCCATGACTATTAAATTTTCGTCTCCGTTCACTACCTGAATAATTTCTTTTATCTCATCACACATTTCATCAATTTCATCATCTGCAGAGCTAGTTGGCATATAAACTTGTACTACTGTAGTAGGCGTGGGCTTTGTGTCTATCTTGGCCACAATAATGCGTTCACTATGCTGTTTGTAGTAGCTTACCCATAGTCCTATTTTTTATTCATTATTAAACCTACTCCTGCATTACCCCTATTTGATTTTGTGTTTATAACCCTGTAGTCACCTGACCAGAAGTCTTGTTCCTCCTGCCACCGAACTTCACTAATTCCCACTATATCTAACTTTAACCTATCCATTTCCCTTTTTAAATTTTCTGACCAACCTGCCCGATTAAGGGATCTGACATTCCACGCTCCGATCCGTAGAACGCCAGTTTCCTTTCTCCTGATAACGACGTCCTTTTGAGTAGTTCCCGCCCGGAGATCCGAATGGGGGACTATTTTACCTCCGAAATATTTTACCCCAGAGTACGCTATCATCATTTAATCATAAAGTAAAGCTGAATGCCCTCGGGAAAAATTAAGGCCGTAGTTTCCCCTTGCTTTCAGCCGTTCGCAGTACCACAACAGCAAGTCCGTTTTGGTTAGTGTTACAGGGCCAGATCAGTCAATCATCCAGACTGTTGCCCCTGCAACTACTGAAAAAGCTGCTGCCCCTCTTCAGGAACCACACCTTTGTCTGGCCTCTCAACAGATATCCCTCCGTTGTGGTTGCACCTACGGTATGGCTATCTGTATCGTTGAGGCATGCAAGCCTCGCCACCAACGGCAAGGTCCATGGTTCATGGGGGGGGGGGGGGGGGGGGGGGGGGGAGGGGGTTCTTGTGTCTAGCAGAATGAATTGAAGGGTCCTTAATCACACTAACAGATGCATCAGGTTTCTATCCCTATCTGTGTAATGTTTCTTTTAATTATTGTTGAGGCATAAGCTATGGGAATGAAGAAAAGGTGCCGTCACTAGGTTTGACACTGCACACCAAGAGATATGTGAAGTGTAGACCGAGCAACTGAAAATGATCGTGCTATGTGCATTGGTCCGTAAGGAAACAGGAAAACGAAAAACTGAGTACTATTTTAATTATAATTTTAGTAAAGACAACCTTATGAGAATAAGATTTTGCGTACAGTCCTGTTCTCTCAAAAGATGGTACAAGACTAAGTAACACAAGACTAAGAAACACAAGAATAAGGAACACATGTGCTCTAACCCCGTTGCATCTCTGGTAGGTCTATACATTGAGTTGACAAAACTCATTGGATGACGATATGCTCACATACAGATGGCGGTAGTATCGTGTACACAAGTTATAAAATGATAGCGCATAGGGAGAGATGTCATTTCTACTCAAGTGATTCATGTGAAACGTTTCTGATATGACTATGGCCGCACGACGGGAATTAACAGACTTTGATCAAGGAATGGCAGTTGCAGCTAGACGCGTAGGATGTTCCATTTCGGTAATCATCAGGGAATTCAATAGTCCGAGAACCACCGTCTCAGGAGTGAGCCGAGAACACGGAATTACAGGCCTTACCTCTCACCACAGACAACGCAGTAGTCGACGGCCTTCACTTAACGACCGAGAGCAGAGGCGTTTGCGTAGAGTTGTCAGTGTTAAGAACACTGCGAGAAATAACCACAGGAATCAATGTGAGACGCACTACGAACGTATCCGCTAGTACAGTGCGGCGAAATTTGGGGCTAATGGTCTGTGGCAACAGACGACCGACGCGAGTGATTTGGTAACACCACGACATCGCCTATGCACCACAGCTCTCAAACTAGATAGCCCTTCCTTAGATAATATTTTCAAAATCTCATGTTCTTTTGTGTTCACACTGATAGGAAATGAACTCCTCATGGTTTGAAAACAAGTGGCAGTGGTCCAGCTGCCACTTTACCTTGCAAATTACTCTTAATTCTTTTCTTAAAAACATCACAATTCATCAATTTCAGATGTGTTAATGGCCTCTGAATTATCAGTCACACCTCAGCGGCATGAGCAGCCGTGTCTCAGGTCATGTCGTGACTGCTTCTCAGCACACTCGCATGCGGAATGTCAGGGTCATTGGGCACACTGCATCCATTGTGGGGTAAAAGGGCATCTCTGATCCGACTGTGGCAAACTGTCAGGACAGTTGACTCTCATTCCCAACATGCATCACAGATTGGTGCATGAACTTCAGGCAGTTGTTCCTCAAGCCTATCCTTCTGCCATTAAGTTGTATATCATTCTCACAATCATTAACGAGGATGTACAGTTCAAGGTGAAAACAGGAGCTACAATTTTTTTGATTAACCTCCAAACATATGATCATACAGGTTCATCTTGGCCCCATCCTTCTATATGCTGGTCACATATGATGATAGTTCAATTCCTCTCCAGGATCAATTCACAATCCTTGCTGCAAATAAAACAGTTACATGGATGATAACACTGTTTTTTTGTCAATAGTTACTCAGTTGATATTATTTTCAATCTTGATGCCTTCTTGCTGTTTGGATTTTCCCTCACTAAAGAGGTTCGGCTCATCTCTGACTTGTATCCCTTCTAGGAGCTCGATGACCTCTGTGCCACTTTTGTACTTCTATTCCTACCTGGCCTGGAGTGCACCACAGATTTCTGGGCTCACACTATATCTCCTTATGTCTAGATGCATTACCCTATTTCTGCTGCGTGTGTCCCTTTTCTGTCTCCTTGTGGATAGCTGTTAGGCACAAACTTGGTTGCCTTCATGAAGCTGGGCTGATCGAACCTGTTAAAACCATTGCTTTTTTAACACCGCAGAGGTGGTCAAGAAGCCCAGTGGCTCTGATGGAAACTTACCTCATTTCACGTTAAGATGATATCCTTGTGAAGTTTGTTGGAGGTAAATATTTTTCTAAGATAGGCTGTCCTTATGTGTGTTTGCAGATCCCACTGGATGAAGAATTGCAATGCATTATGGTCATCAACATTTCCGTTTGCTTGCCCTTTGGGATCTCTTCTGCAGCGCCTCTCCTTGGCTGGTGGCCATACCCGTTGGACCTTACATGACTGGAAAACCGTGGCCTTCTCAGACGAGTCCCGATTTCAGTTGGTCAGAGCTGACGCTAGAGATCGAGTATGGCGCAGACCCCACGAAGCCATGAACCCATGTTTTCAACAATACACTGTGCAAGCTGGTGATGGCTCCATAATGTTGTGAGCTGTGCTTACATGGAGTGGACTGTGTCCTCTGATCCAGCTGAACCAATCACTGACAGGAAATGGTTATATTCTGCTACTTAGAGACCATTTGCAGCCATTCATGAAGTTCATGCTCCCAAACAACGATGGAATTTTTATGGATGACGATGTGCTATGTCATCGGGCCACAGTTGTTCACAATTTGTTTGAAGAACAATTTGGATGATTTGTGGGAATGATTTGGCCACACAGATCTCCGACATGAGTCCAATCGAACATTTGTGGGACACAATCCAAAGGCCAGATCCTGCACAAAATCCTGCATCGGCAACACTCTAACAGTTATGGACGGATATAGTGACAGCATGGCCGAATATTTCTGCAGAGGACTTCCAAGGACTTGTTCAGTCCATGAACTACGGTGGGCAAAAGGAGGACCGACGCGATATCAAGAGGTATCCCATAACTTGGTCTCGTCAGAGTATGCTAGACATATTTCCGATGGCATAACAACACCAGTGGCTGTGTCCAAGGATCACTGACCAATACTGAGTATGTTTGTTTACATGAGGTTAACCGACATTTCGTCATGCTGATAGCAAGAAGAGATCTGCGTGACTGACATTATGTTGTTTGTCCAGTTTAACTCAAGCGATATTTCAGAGTAAATTTGTCACCTAAATTTTGGAAGAATGAAGTGGTATTAAATAATTGTGTTAATTTAATCATGCTAGCCTTACATGCCAATAAATACAAATTTTGTTTCATACATTCAGTATTAAGGCTGAGGTTGCCATTTAAATAAACCATAAATTGTTTATAATCTAGTACTCTGTCGAAGCTTATTTGGTCACTTCAGAAGAGTCATACACCTGGTGAAAAATGACTTTGTTATTCAAATCGCTCACTGACAATTTCTAGATTTATTTCCATCAGTAAATATCTAAAAACTAAGATGCCAATAAATCTGTACATAGAATATTTAAAAATGTAACAGGCATTAAAAAGTACAAAATGAAACGCATGAAAACCTATCCAAGTGCACAGAGAGCACATGATACGCGCGTTCCTAGATGTGTATGTAACATAAGCTGACAGATTAATAGCTATCGTAGGGAGGCAGAGAGGAAAGGAAGACAAGGTTATCTACCGGAGGGCAGGGGTTATATGTTGGCGCCATGGACTTAATATCTGACGCTTCGTATACAAAAATGTCATACTATTTTTACAAACGATGTAGACTATATGGTAAGAATGAGTACGAAATTTACAAATATCAACTGAAACTTTCTTTAGTGATTGGGAAGAGTACAAACGTATCGTGTATAGAGAAATGAGTGGCGCCAAATGTTGCAGAGACGACTGTGATTCATTACTAACTGATTTGTATATTCATTAAAAGATAGTTAGTTTACATACGTAATCAAAAATAATCAGATTATGCTTATGTGGTCAACATGTTTGGTGTAGAATAACAAACACAAAGTGTAATCTGCTGAAAAGGATAGGTTTAACTAAATATTTTCTTATGGGAGGTGAAAGTGATAGGGGATCATAGCGCCCAGGTAAAAATAGGGACGTTCAGGTAAGAACTAGGGAGGTTCGAGGCTGATGAGAGGGGCTGGTGTGGTGGGGGGTGGGGAGGAAGAGGGGGAGGGTAAAGGGAAAACGGAGCTCAGTGAGTGTCAAAGAAAGACATGGTATGAAAAATAGAAAAAGTAGTAATAAAATGTACAATGACTACACGTATTACTATGCCCAGTATAGTGAACCAAGTACACAAACAGTGCACAGACTAAATAAAAATATTGCTATCTAGGCAGCTAGTAATTAAAATGAGTCAAACATATCCAGCAGGAAAGGGTTCAGGATTATACAAACAAGTTCATAGTAAGGCAAGTATACTGGTACAAAAAGCTATACATGATTGCAACAAATCTTCTATTTAACCAGGACGAAAAAATTTTTTGCAATAAGCTAAAATGGTCTTGGACAAAGTGACGAGAGGTGAGGGTGGAGGGGAAGAACCAGTTGGCAGTAGGGTAGGGGTGAAAGGAGGAGGGCGGTACACAAGGCAGACAGATTGGAGAGAGTGAAGTGCAAAAGCATATGGAGGGCAGAATGGCGTATAGACTGTTGTATACAGGGTGAAATGTATTTGAACCGACAAACTCTGGGAGGTTGTAGGGGACATAAGAACAAATATTTTCCCCTAATGACATTTTTTCCTCTGAGGAGTATTTAAACCAGTGGAGGAAGATTTCTCTGGCGGGAAATCAATTAAAGCAACATACACTTATTCATTTTTTTATGACCAAGAGATAACAGATTAACACAACACAGTTTCAATTACAGTAGACTTTCAAAAATGCTTTCATCGACACGTAAACAAAGGTTACGCCGTCGGATCATGTTCTGTCTGACACGGGCAAAACCCCAGGAGTATCCTGAATTGTTCCGGGCAAGCAGATCCTCTTCTGATGCAACAGGAGTTGCAGAAACAAGATTGCGCATATCTCCCCTCACAAAAAAGTCCAGAGGGGACATATGTGGGGTTCGAGCAGGCTATGGTACAGGATCACCTCTGCCAATCCACGTTTCTGGGAACCGTCAGTCCAGGAATCGACGCACACGATGACTGAAATGTGCCGGCGCCCCGTCATGTTGGAACCACATGCGCTGTCTTGTAGGGAGCGGGACGTCTTCCAAAAATTCTGGCAATGCTCTGGCGAGAAAATTGTAATTGTGACTGCCAATTTATGGCCTAGGTAGCACATACGGCCCAATTAAACAGTTCCCAGCAACACCGACCCACACATTAACGAAGAACCGCGCTTGATGAGAGCTAGTAACTGTGGCATGTGGGTTATCCCCACCCAAAGCATGCGAATTGTGAATGTTGAGGACTCCATCACGCCCGAACGTTGCCTGGTCCAAATGGCTCTGTGTACTATCGGACTTAACATCTGTGGTCATCAGTCCCCTAGAACTTAGAACTACTTAAACCTAACTAACCTGAGGACATCACACACATCCAGGCCAGAGGCAGGATTCGAACCTGCGACCGTAGCGGTCACGCGGTTCCAGACTGAAACGCCTAGAACCGCACGGCCACACCGGCCGGCGACGTTGCTTCATCGGTAAACAACATAGAGGACGGAAATGTAGGATGCATTTCACACTGTTCCAGGTACCACGGTAAAAACTGGGCTCTGGGTGGATAATCAACTGGTTCCAGGTTGTGGGCACGCTGTAAGTGAAATAGACGTAACAATTACTCTCGAAGGACTGTTGTTACATTCGTCTGATTCGTCCCCATGTTACATGCAATTTTACGAATGTTGATTGAAGCCATTCGCTCCACATGTTGCAAGGCAGCTTCCTCAAATTTTAGCGTTCTTACCGTGCGACGGCGTCTCTGTCCACGTAATCTGCTAAGTGACCTGCTCTCACGCAGACGTTGGTACACAATAGCAAAGGTCGTATGATGCCGGATACGGCGATTAGGATATTGTTGCTGATAAACCCGCTGTGCATCTCGTCCGTTGTGGTGCGCTACGTAGTACGCACCAATCATATCAGTGTATACACTCCAGGTGCATCGCTCCACTAGTAAACAGAGACAATGCACTACTACACTGGTGGACAGCAGTTGTCTACAGCTGAAGATCGTAATACGCCCTCTAACAACTGAAGATCGTAATACGACCTCTAACAACTGAAGAGCGTAATATGGCCTCCATCGGTTTGAATAATCCTCATAGGAAAAAATGACATTAGGGAAAAATATTTGTTTTTATGTCCCCTACAACCTCCCAGAATTTGTCGTTTTAAATACTTTTCACACTGTATACACACATCAAAAAAAAAAAAAAAAAGTTTTGCATCACCCCGGTTCCCAGAACTCCTGAAGATAGACGTTGACTGTGGATATTGTATCACAGACACAGTCCCTTTCACTCTTCAGAGATTTCACTGAACCCGCCCAAAGATGGAAACAACGATGCATGAGCAGCGCCTGTTAGACGGAGTGGATCCGATAGCTGATCACTTCCAGTCATTCCACCAAGAAGGAGGTACACGGCTCGTGTTGCCTGTAGTTCAACCATGCCTAGACGGTCAATACTGCGGTTCGATCGCGTCCGCATTGTTGCTTTGTGCCAGGAAGGGCTCCCAACAAGGGAAGTGTCCAGGCGTTTCGGAGTGACCCAAAGCGGTGTTGTTCGGACAAGGAGGACATACAGAGAGACAGGAACTGTCGATGACATGCCTCGCTCTGGCCGCCCAAGGGCTACTACTGCAGTGGATGGCCGCTACCTTGGGATAATGGCTCCGAGTAACCGTGACAGTAACGCCACCATGTTGAATAATGCTTTTCGTGCAGCCGCAGGACGTCGTGTTACGATTCAAACTGTGCGCTATAGGCTGCATGATTCTCAACTTCACTCCCAACGTCCATGGCGAGGTCCATCTTCGCAAACGCGACACCATGCAGCGCTGTACAGATAGGCCCAACAACATGCCGAGTGGACCGCTCAGGATTGGCATCACGTTCTCTTCACCGATGATTGTCGCATATACCTTCAATCAGACAATCGTCGGAGACGTGTTTGGAGGCAACTCGGTCAGGCTGAACGCCTTAGACACATTGTCCAGCGAGTACAGAAAGGTGGAGGTTCTCTGCTGTTTTGGGGTGGGTTTTTGTGGGGCCGACGTACGCCGCTGGTGATCATTGAAGGCGCTGTAGTGGCTGTAAGATACCTGAATGCCATATCGGCAGCATACTGGCGAGGCATTTGTCTTCATGGACGACAATTCGCGCCCCCATCGTGCATTATCCTTCAGGATAATGACATCGTTAGACTAGAGTGGCCAGCATGTTCTCCAGACATGAACCCTGTCGGATATGCCTGGGATAGATTGAAAAGGGACGACGCGACCCATCAACCACTCTGAGGCATCTACGCCGAATCGCGTTTGAGGAGTGGGACAATCTGGACCAACAGTGCCTTGATGAACTTGTGGATTGTATGCCACAACGAATACAGGCAGGCATCAATGCAAGAGGCCGTGCTATTGGGTATTAGAGGTACCGGTGTGTACAGCTATCTTGACCACCACCTCTGCAGGTCTCGCTGTATGGTGGTACAACATGCAATGTGTGGTTTTCATGAGCAATGAAAAGGGCGGAAATTGTGTTTATGTTGACCTGTATTCCAATTTTCTGTACAGGTTCCGGAACTCTCGGAACCGTGGTGATGCAAAACTATTTTGATGTGTGTAGTAATAAGCTGTACTACATGCATAAACCACTTGGCAGAACACATCAGTAAAAGTAACTGGAGTAACAGATGAACAATCAACAGAATATAACATAGACTACACCAGAGAAAATAAAACTTCGAGTAAGGTGAAAGAATTAATTACAGAGTGCCTTTGTTATTTGTCCAACGCAGATATAGATTTACATCAAAGAAAACACTGCAAATAATGCCACCAAGCAGTGACGTACCTTAAAACGATTTTGGCTCAGAAGTAAGGGAGATTCAGCAACAGGACAACAGAATAAAATCAAGCTTCATCAAGGAAAATAAAATATTCGAATAAGGTGAAAGAATCAATTGCAAAGTGATTATGTTAGCTGTCCAAATAGATAAAGAATTACACCAGAACCATAACATTAAGACTAATTACATAAAACCTATCTAGAAACAATTTTCGATTTTAAGTTCTGGAATCAGAGCTCGAGGGGAGAGGGGGAGGATAGGGGGGAGATATAGGTCGTGTGGTTGGGGAAGGTGGGGGGGGGGGGTTGACAGGAGGTAGGACTGTGAGGGGGCTGGGGACAGGTAGGAAGGAAGGATGATGTAAATGCTTGTAAAACGGTATTTAATTGCAGGAGATTAATCAAGCGTCGGGAAAATGCCAATGATCGGTACATTGTTGTTAAATGAACATTATTTTAGGTTTACTATAGGGTAGAAACATATATTTAACAAAGCACAAGCCACGACTGCTAACATAGTTTGGATAGTTAACGATCCACCTAGTCACGAGCAAAAAGCAAGCATATCTCGCTGATCACAAAAATGTATAAAGTAAATAATTAAATTTAGTCAGCGACGACATGAAGGAACATGCTGACACATATTTGTATAAAGAACGTGGAAGAATTTTATTAAGAACATTGCTGGGAGCTCCAAATAAGGAGGGGTGGGCGATAGGTAGTTGGGAAGAAGGTTCAAATGGCTCTGAGCACTATGTGACTTAACATCTGTGGTCATCAGTCCCCTAGAACTTAGAACTACTTAAACCTAACTAACCTAAGGACATAACACACGTCCATGTCCGAGGCAGGATTCGAACCTGCGACCGTAGCGGTCACGCGTTCCAGACTGTATCGCCTAGAACCTCACGGCCACAGCGGCTGGCGGGAAGAAGGAGATGGGAGATATTACGCCCATGGCACCACCATGTAGCCCCTGCCCTCCGGTGGCTAACCTTGTCTTTCGTCCCCTCCAGCTCTCTACGATAGTTGGTAGTCAGCTTATGTTACATATGCATGGTGTTGCACAATTCGTGTTACACACTTCTAGTGATTGTAGAGGGACTTATTAGAGCACGCTATACACAGGAACTCACGTCCGGAAACGTCATCCAACGACACTACAAACGCTACAGGTATCTATAAATGTATGGACGTGCAGGGTGATTCTGACATGATGTTACAAACTTTCTAGGATGATGCAGAAGGATAAGTGTATCGAGTAGAAGTAAGGGTCCCTATAACGGAAAGCAACGAGTTGAAGGTTATAAGCGGTAACCGTTCTTATACCTCTGACAGTGGGCCGGCCGAAGTGGCCGAGCGGTTCTAGGCGCTACAGTCTGGAGCCGCGTGACCGCTGCGGTCGCAGGTTCGAATCCTGCCTCGGGCAGGAATGTGTGTGATGTCCTTTGATTAGTTTGGTTTAAGTAGTTCTAAGTTCTAGAGGACTGATGACCACAGATGTTAAGTCCCATAGCGCTCAGAGCCATTTTGAGCCTCTGCCAGTGGAATACATTCACTGGTACTGTTTTTGCTAAGATTGCAGGGTAGGCAACTTTCGAAAGTGCTACTATGGACCAAAAAAGGAAAACAAATTCAGTAAATATGAACTCTAAAATGCGCACCTGAGGAGCTATGAACTCTTGTTCATATTCACTAGAGTGTAGCATATCTCCTCTATTGAACAAGTGTTCATAGCTCTTACTGTGTGCATTTTAGAGCTCGTATTTACTAGACACTGTTTATTATTTTGATCCATATTAGCATCTCTGAAAGTTGCCTGCACTACAATGTTAGAAACAACTGTACCAGTTCAAGTATCTCACTTTCAGAGGTATGAGAACGGTTTGCGCTTATAATTTTCGACTCTTTAGTTTCCGAATCAAGGACTCTTATGTTAAGTGATACATTTATCCTTTTCCATCATCCTAGAAAGTCTGTAACATCATCATAGAATCGCCCTGTATATACAAACATTTACCGGCGCCTGTGACGCTCCGTAGCGTCGTTGAACGACGTTTCCGGACATGGGTTCCTATGTAAAACTCGATTTACTAAATCCCCTCTACAGATGGTAGATGTGTGTAAAGTGAATTGTAAAACGTACTGTAGAGCTAGCCCTGTGGCCCTCTGTGCACATGGGTGGGTTTTCATATATTGTATTTTGTACTTTGTTAACGCCTGTTATATGTTTACACATTGTAAGTACAGATTTGTTCTCATCTGGTGTTGGAAATAAACGGAAATGCGTAACTTGAGCAATTTGGGTAATGAAGTCATTTTTAACCGGGTGTATAACTTGTCTGAAGTGACTAATTCAGTTTCAATACAATATTACGTTGCAGTATAACCATGGTCCCCTGCCTCCTCCGAAATTTCATGTCTCAAGTAAACTGCACAAGTAGTTTGTTTTTCGTGACCTTGCAAATGCATTAAAATAGGGGTAATGCTACGGAAGACAGAACCGTTGGGGAAAGAATTCTGAGGGCTGGTTATGAGAGAGCAACTGCAATTTATCAACAGCTGGACATATTAGCCTTTTTTAAGATCCAAAAAAATGGACCACACTGCTTGATGCATGTGAAACGTCCCCTTAGAAAAATTAGTGAATTACTGTGCCGGTAACCCTCTTACGTTATTTGATTTTGAAACAGCTGAGCAAAACTGAACGTACTCAGACATTTCTCTCTTTACTTATTCTGATCATCATTAAACTGACACACAATATTTTTAGCGCAACGCAATCTGACTTTCAATAATCCATAGAAAAGAATGGCCCTGACTAACAATAACCTATACCTTTCATCAATCACTTACCTCACAAAAATCTTCATTACTCGAACTACTGCAATACAGCGAGCGCCAATACTGCCAGCTAAATAAAAGACTGTAACTACTGAAGTCACTAACTACTGATAGGCATAGTTAGCAAATGAAAATTTTGATAAAGAACAAACAATGTATTTACCTTAATAGTGTTCAAAAGTATTATATATATATATATATATATATATATATATATATATATATATATATATATATATATATATATATATATATATATATCAGTTCATGACATCCAGTCTTACAAATTTATTGTCTCTGATGGACACACGTCCAGATCATCCAAACTCCTCCATCTCTCTCCCCACATCCACCACTGCTGGCGGCTCACCTCCAACTGCACAACGCTACGCGCTGTTAATAGCCAACTGCCCAACACTACCATAGCTACTATTTAAACAATGCCCACTAACCACAGACTGCACACAGCACCGCCAGTGATTTTCATATAGAGCGCTACGTGGCGTTACCAACATCAAAACCTAAACAGCCTAGTTACACATGTGCCTGAAGAGTACTACGGAGGGCCGGTCTCTATTCCATTTTTACATTGTTTACTGAAAATAAGAAAGCGCTGCCGGCCGCGGTGGTCTCGCGGTTCTAGGCGCGCAGTCTGGAACTGCGCGACTGCTACGGTCGCAGGTTCGAATCCTGCCTCGGGCATGGATGTGTGTGATGTCCTTAGGTTAGTTAGGTTTAAGTAGTTCTAAGTTCTAGGAGACTGATGACCACAGCTGTTAAGTCCCATAGTGCTCAGAGCCATTTGAACCAACAAAGCGCTGTCTGGATTTTCTTCAATGTTTCCAATTTCACTAGTGAAAAACTCTTAAACTGTGACGAACGAGAAGTGTTCAAGGCTTTAATTGAACTCTACATTGAAGATATAGAATGTGTAGTGGAAGACATTCTTGCTGAGATATATTTCTAGAGAAGGAGATCTGTGAAAAAAAGGTTCCGAAGCTCCATCTGTCATGGAAGCACTGCAGTTACGCAACAAAGACGTGTATCCAAATATGAACAGCCATCTGAAGGTATTGGCAACACTTCCTGTATCGACAGCCACAGCAGAGAGGTCATTTCCAATTTAAAGAGAAGCGAGACATACCTAATAAATTCAACAGGACAGGGAAGTATTGAAATATGTTGTCTTACATTCTTATACAACAACTATTAGATTTTTATTTTCTATTATTTACAAGTTCAAAAAATAATGTATGTTGTTGTACTAGTTGAGTTATCCTTTCTGAAAAAACTAGTTGGATTAGCGCTCTTGTCCATTCATCGTTTAGAATCTGTTACACCACTAGAGGCGACAGACAACCTCGCCAAGAGAAAAAAGGAACTGGGTATGTCATTACAGGGAAGATGCTTATTATTATCTGGTACCGTAGTCTTACTCTTCACTATTTTAAGCCAGAATTTATTTATTTGCTTATCTGTAGAACTATGTAAGTGGTATGCATGCCGTCAATACTTCGCATGATGCTTCTTATATTTAGTCCTAAGACACTAACCCTCAGGCTGACTAATGATTTGCCCCTTTTATTCAGATCCGTGCTAGGTTTTGCAAAGTTCTATACTTCCATATCAATTATGCTGAGAAAGGAAGCAGCCGGCCGTGGTGGATGAGCGGTTCTATTCGCTTCAGTCCGGAGCCGCGTGACTGCTACGGTCGCAGGTTCGAATCCTGCCTCGGGCATGGATGTGTGTGATGTCCTTTGGTTAGTTAGGTTTAAGTAGTTCTAAGTTCTAGGGGACTGATGACCTCAGAAGTTAAGTCCCATAGTGCTCAGAGCCATTTTTTTTTTTTTTTTTTTTGAGAAAGGAAGCATTTGAAGTGGACTTTATAACTTTATAACTTTATAGGCGCTAAATACTCATGATTTATGTCAACATCCTTAAGCGTCGGAATTTTTGTACTACAGCGCTTTCATCTCCGCTCAATTCTGTCACGTGACCGAGTTGTTTTAAATACTCGTCGAACGGCCCTGGCGCGTCCTGCACACACCACTGGAGAAGTGTACTCGCTCGCCGCAGCTACTGAGGGGAGTGTCTCGCCCCAGTAAAACGCCTGACTGGATTCACGTTTTGGACTGGATATCGGTATCACGTCACTAGCTACTGTACATACCTGGCTGCAACGACAGAAGAACAGCTAACATGGAACTTATGCTAGATTGTGTATTCGTAGCTATAAAATTCGTGTAGGCACAAGATAAATTATCGATTGTACTAAAATGGCTGACTGCTATTAATGGAAAAATATAGTGCTAATTACATTTCAGTTGTGGTTAAAAACTTTGGCCTGGCAGACAGAAAGAGCGTGATTGCTATTTTCGCAACACATGTTTGTGACCCTGTTCTACAAGCACACTCAAGATTAAGCAGTTGTTAACGTTTGTTGTAACATACGTGGTCAAGTTAATTGTTATATTACGGTATCGAAGCTTTCCTCGAAAAGTTATTACAAAAAACTGTTCCATACGCTACTGGCGCGTTGGGGATATTGATATTTTAAACGTAAGTATTACTCAATGCACATAAATTACTTTAATGTTGAGTAATTGTTTAATTTTAGATATAATTATTACTATATGCCCATAAATTACTTACTGTTGTAAAATTGTTTCCGTGAACCAAGTAAACGACTTTCAAATTTGATAAACGCTTCTGTTAACACTTGGTGTGTGACACAAAGTTCACATATTTTTCTAGGCATATGTATGACTAGTTAAGATAATTCATTGAAATCTTCATCCCAGCGAAGTTAAAACTATTAAGATTTATTCAGTCTAAAAACGAAGTCTAGATTACTACCGCATGCCAGTTCATGCCTGTGTACAACACGTCTTTGTGATAATGACGCAACCAGCTTTTGTCTGCGTTTAGAATAAGGCTTCTACGTCTACATTTACATCCATAATCCGCAAGCCACCTGACGGTGTGTGGCGGAGGGTACCCTGTGTACCTCTATCGGTTCTCCCTTCTATTCCAGTCTCGTATTGTTCGTGGAAAGGAGGATTGTCGGTATGCCTCTGTGTGGGCTTTAATCTCTCTGATTTTATCCTCATGGTCTCTTCGCGAGATATACGTAGTAGAGAGCAATATACTGCTTGACTCCTCGGTGAAGATATGTTCACGAAACTTCAACAAACGCCCGTACCGAGCTACTGAGCGTCTCTCCTGCAGAGTCTTCCACTGGAGTTTATCTATCATCTCCGTAACGCTTTCGCGATTACTAAATGATCCTGTAACGAAGCACGCTCCTCTCCGTTGGATCTTCTCTATCTCTTCTATCAAAACAATCTGGTACGGAGCCCACACTGGTGAGCAATATTCAAGCAGTGGGCGACAAGTGTACTGTAACCTACTTCTTTTGTTTTCAGATTACATTTCTTTAGGATTCTTCCAATGAATCTCAGTCTGGCATCTGATTTACCGACGATCAACTTTATATGATCATTCCATTTTAAATCGCTCCTAATGCCGACTCCCAGATAATTTATGGAATTAACTGCTTCCAGTTGCTGATCTGCTATACTGTAGCTAAATGATAAAGGATCTTTCTTTCCATGTATTCACAGCACATTACACTTGTCTACATTGAGATTCAATTGCCATCCCCTACACCATGTGACAATTCGTTGCAGACACTCCTGCATATCGGTACAATTTTCCATTGTTACAACCTCTCGATATACCACAGCATCATCCGCTAAAAGCCTCAGAGAACTTCCGATGTTATCCACAAGGTCATTTATGTATATTGTGAATAGCAACTGTCCTACGACACTCCCCTGCGGCACACCCGAAATCACTCTTACTTCAGAACACTTCTCTCCATTGAGAATGACATGCTGCGTTCTGTTTTCTAGGAACTCTTCAATCCAATCACGCAATTGGCCTGATATTCCATATGCTCTTACTTTATTCATTAAACATCTGTGGGGAACTGTATCGAACGCCTTGAGAAGTCAAGAAACACGGCATCCACCTGGGAACCCTTGTCTATGGCCCTCTGAGTCTCGTGGACGAATAGCGCGAGCTGGGTTTCACACGATCGTATTTTTCGAAACCCATGTTGATTCCTACTTGCAGTGGTAATACAATTAATGCTGTAAATCACTGAGAATGGTGGCCTACATAATTGTCACGTATTCAGTATTCCTTTGACGGCTCTGGTTGTTTTCTTTTGCACAGTAATACTGTTAGTGAACAGTGAAGATTCCGCAGAGGAAATTGTTACAGACGAAAGTAGCATGAGTGTAGCATGCAACTATTTATCACTTATAATGGTTCCTAATTTCTGAAGGATGAAACCACTTTTAATACCATGTTATATATCTGCTTAGTTTGTGCCTACAACCTCAATCTGAGACCTATCAGTAGGACTTGCCTTCTGATCGAGCATACTTATTAATTCCGTCACTGAGTTTGTGATGGAAAATGTAACTAGCATCAGCTTCAATGTTATTCGAAATGTGAATGTTATGTGAAGAATCGATTAAGAGTACCTATTATGCCTACTTTCTTTCCCGACTTAAATGTGGATACATAGTCTGGATTAATTCGGCAGCAACTAAAATAGTTTACAAAATACAAAAAAGGCCATTAGGATCGTAAAGGATGTCAACTCTGTCTACATTACGGTGACTCTCGTTATTTAAAACTAAAATAATGCACAAGAAATAGCATGCTATTTAAACAGTGACAGTCATCTCCGTAACAACATTGTGGTGGCTGTTGTCTTCATTCTGGGACTTATTTGATGCAGCTCTCCAAACTATGCTAATCCGTGCAAGCTTCTTCACCTCCAGATAACTGTTGTAACCTGTACCATGTTGAAACCGATTGCGGTGTTTATCTCTTTAATAGCACAAAATATGTAAAAAATAAATAAATTCCAGAAGCTAATATAAAACAACAAGCAGTAACAAAACCAGCAAGCGAAATGAGGATAAGCAAGCCAAATGGGAGTAGACACGATGGTCACGTGTTATCAACTTACGGTCCGAAACGTCGGCGCGGTAGTGCTGAGAAAAACTGATCAGTTAAAACCGATACCGGTGTTTTAGTTCGCAATAATCGGTATTTTTCGGTATTTGTTTGTTTTCGGTTGTAACAGGTGTTTTTTTCAGTAGTATTTAAATTTTTTGTTTTTAAGTAAACCTTTTCTAATGAACGAGGATTTTTTTATTCGTCAAATTTCCATCGCTTTGAAGTACTGCGCTGTTATAGAAAATAGGAAAAGCAATCAGCATAACAATGCCATGAGACAATAATGTACCTGTTACCAGATGGTACGAGTGCACATTTCAGTGTGCAATACTTGCCCCGTCTGGTGTGAATGGCAGATTCTCACTTTCGTTGTTGGACATCAGTTTTATTAAGGAATGGCAGAAACCCTAATTGGGAAGTCCTTACGAAGCGCAGCATCTATGAAGAGTGATGCTCAATTTGCTTTAAAAGATTAAAAACGGGAGGAGACACAAAAAACTTGTGACGTACCATACGAAGAAAACTTAAAACGTAACAGTTCATCCATTGTTCACAATAACAACTGAAAGCAACTGACCTGCTGGCTGCGTCTACATGACGTGCCATTATCTGCTTGTAGCCCTAAAAAACCGACAAATTTACGTGTTAAGTAGAGTGCCTTAACCTCAGTTTCCACTCTTTAGCATCAGCTTTTCGTATTATTCCAATAGTGGTATAATTCAACAGTTTCTAAAAATTAGAATCAGTAGGAGAATAATGGTGATTTTTTTGTAGTAGTCAACCAAAGAAAACTGGCATTCTACGGATCGGAGCGTGGAATGTCAGATCCCTTAATCGGGCAGGTAGGTCAGAAAATTTAAAAAGGGAAATGGATAGGTTAGAGTTAAATATAGTGGGAATTAGTGAAGATCGGTGGCTGGAGGAACAAGACTTTTGGTCAGGTGAATATAGGGTTCGAAATACAAAATCAAATAGGGGTAATGCAGGAGTAAGTTTAATAATGAATAAAAAATAGGAGTGCGGGTAAGCTACTACAAACAACATAGTGAACGCATTATTGTGCCCAAGATAGACACGAAGCCCACGCCTACTACAGTAGTACAAGTTTATAGGCCAACAAGCTCTGCAGATGATGAAATTGATGAAATGTATGATGAGAGAAAAGAAATTATTCAGGTAGTGAAGGGAGATGAAAATTTAATAGTCATGGGTGACTGGAATTCGACAGTAGGAAAAGGAAGAGAAGGAACCGTAGGTGAATATGGACTGGGGCAAAGAAATGAGAGAGGAAGCCGCCTAGTAGAACTTTGCACACAGCACAACTTAATCATAGCTAACACTTGGTTCAAGAATCATGAAAGGAGGTTGTATACATGGAAGAACCCTGGAGAAACTAAAAGGTTTCAGATAGATTATACAATGGTAAGACAGAGATTTAGGAACCAGGTTTTAAATCGTAAGACATTTCCAGGGGCAGATGTGGACTCTGACCACAATCTATTAGTTATAACCTGTAGATTAAAACTGAAGAAACTACAAAAAGGTGGGAGCTTAAGGAGATGGAACCTGGACAAACTGAAAGAACCAGTGGTTATACAGAGTTTCAGGGAGAGCATAAGGGAACAATTGAGAGGAATGGGGGAAAGAAATACAGTACAAGAATAATAGGTAGCTTTGACGAATGAAATAGTGAAGGCAGCAGAGCATCAAGAAGGTAAAAAGACGAGGGCTAGTAGAAATCCTTGGGTAACATACGAGATACTGAATTTAATTGATGAAAGCAGAAAATACAAAATTGCAGCAAGCGAAGAAGGCAAAAACGAAGACAACGTCTCAAAAATGAGACCGACAGGAAGTGCAAAATGGCTAAGCAGGGATGGCTAGAGGACAAATGTAAGGATGTAAAGGCTTATCTCATGAGGGGTAAGATAGATACTGCCTACAGGAAAATTAAAGAGACCTTTGGAGAAAAGAGAACCACTTGTATGAACATAAAGAGCTCAGGTGGAAACCCAGTTCTAAGCATAGAAGGGAAAGCAGAAAGGCGGAAGTAGTATATAGAGGGTCTATACAGGGGTGATGTTCTTGAGGACAATATTGTGGAAATGGAAGAGGAGGTAGATGAAGATGAAATGGGAGATATGATACTGCGTGAAGAGTTTGACAGAGCACTGACAGCCTTGTGAGAGCCAGTCCTGACAAAACTCTACCATCTGGTGAGCAAGATGGATGAGACAGGCGAAATTCCCTCAGATTTCAAGAATAATATAATAATTCCAATCCCAAAGAAAGCAGGTGATGACAAATGTGAAAATTACCGAACTATCAGTTTAATAAGTCACAGCTGCAAAATACTAACGCGAATTCTTTACAGACGAATGGAAAAACTGGTAGAAGCCGAACTCGGGGAAGATCAGTTTTGATTCTGTAGAAGTGTTGGAACACGTGAGACAATACTGACCCTAAGACTTATCTTAAAAAATAGATTAAGGAAAGGCAAACCTACGTTTCTAGGATTCGAAGACTTAGAAAAAGCTTTTGGCAATGTTGACTGGAATACTCTCTTTCAAATTTTGAAGGTGGCAGGGGTAAAATACAGGGAGTGAATGGCTATTTACAATTTGTGCAGAAACCAGATGGCAGTTATAAGAGTCGAGGGGCATGAAAGGGAAGCAGTGGTTAGGAAGGGAGTGAGGCAGGGTCGTAGCCTCTTCCCGATGCTATTCAATCTGTATATTGAGCAAGCAGTAAAGGAAACAAAAGAAAACTTCGGAGTAGGTATTAAAATCCATGGAGAAGAAATAAAAACTTTGAGGTTTGCCGATGACATTGCAATACTGTCAGAGACAGCAAAGGACTTGGAAGAGCAGTTGAACGGAATGGACAGTGTCTTGAAAGGAGGATATAAGATGAACATCAACGAAATCAAAACGACGATAAAGGAATGTAGTCGAATTACGTCGGGTGATGCTGCGGGAATTAGATTAGGAAATGAGTTAGTAAAGGAGTTTTGCTATTAGGGGAGCAAAATAACTGATGATGGTCGAAGTAGAGAGGATATAAAATGTAGACTGGCAATGGCAAGGAAAGCGTTTCTGAAGAAGAAAAATTTGTTAACATCGACTATAGTTTTAAATGTAAGGTTGTCGTTTCTGAAAGTATTTGTATGGAGTGTAGCCATGTATGAAAGTGAAACGTGGACGATAAATAGTTTAGACAAGAAGAGAATAGAAACTTTCGAAATGTGGTGCTACAGAAGAATGTAGAAGATAACATGGGTAGATCACATAACTAATGAGGAGGTATTGAATAGAATTGGGCAGAAGAGGACCTTGTGGCACAACTTGACTAGAGGAAGGGATCGGTTGGTAGGACATGTTCTGAGACATCGAAGGATCACCAATTTAGTATTGGAGGGCAGCGTGGAGTGTAAAAATCGTAGAGGGAGACCAAGAGATGAATACACGAAGCAGATTCAGAAGCATGTAGGCTGCAGTAGGTACTGGGAGATGAAGAGGCTTGCACAGGATAGAGTAGCATGAGAGCTGTATCAAACCAGTCTCAGGACTGAAGACCACCACAACAACAACAACAACAACAACAACATCCTCTTGTCACTTTTAGAGAAAAACAACGAACGATGGACGGGCTAATTTTTCCTTTATTAGCCTACTCAATTTAATATTTCGACTCTATGAATTTTAAAACTGAGGGAGTCTAATTTATTCAAACTTTGTTCGATTTCACAGGAAATAATAGGAATAAAGAACCGAAAATCGGTTATTTCAGGAACCAGTTATTTTGAGCGGTTTTAATAGTCCGGTTAAACAGGCTTGAAAAACAACGGTATAGCCGAAAACCGGTTGTTTCAGCAATAACCGCCATCCTTTCGGCGAAGCCAGGCGTTTTACTGGCGCGAGGTACAGCGAACTCTTGAGGAGGCTCTTTCCGATGGCGCGGCAATCCTAGCGTGGTCTCCTTTGTCGAGCTACACTGAAGAGCCAAAGAAACTGGTACTCCTGGCTAATATCGTGTAGGGCACCCTCGAGCACACAGAAGTGCCGCAACACGACGTGCCATGGACTCGTCTAATGTCTGAAGTAGTGCTGGAGGGAACTGACACCAT
The DNA here is from genome assembly GCF_023897955.1 of Schistocerca gregaria. Lineage (NCBI taxonomy): Eukaryota > Metazoa > Arthropoda > Insecta > Orthoptera > Acrididae > Schistocerca > Schistocerca gregaria. Next base: position 137,078,043 of record NC_064931.1, on the reverse strand, counting down.
GAATCCTGCAGGGCTGTCCATAATCTGTAAGAGTACGAGGGGGTGGAGATCTCTTCTGAACAGCACGTTTCAAGGCATCCCAGATATGCTCAATAATTTTCATGGCTGGGGAGTTTGGAGACCAGCGGAAGTGTTTAAACTCAGAAGGGTGCTCCCGGAACTACGCTGTAGCAATTTTGGACGTGTGGGGTGTCGCATTGTCCTGCTGGAATTGCCTAAGTCCGTCGAAATAAACAATGGACATGAATGGATGCAGGTGATCAGACAGGATACTTACGCACGTGTTACCTGTCAGAGTCATATCTAAATGTATAAGGGTCTGATATCATCCTAAGTGCACATGCTCCACATCATTACAAAGACTCCACCTGCTTGAACAGTCCCCTGCTGACATGCAGGGTCCATGGATTGATGAGGTTGTCTCCATACCCGTACACGTCCATCCGCTCGATACAATTTGAAAAGAGGCTCGTCCGACTAGGCAACATGTTTCCAGTCATCAATAGTACATTGCTGGTGTTGACGGGCCAGGCCAGGCGTAAAGCTTTTTGTCGTGCAGTCATCAAGGGTACACGAGTGGACGCTCCGAAAGCCCATATCGATTATGTTTCGTTCAATGGTTCCCACACTGTCACTTGTTGATGGCCCAGCATTGAAATCTGCAGCAATTTGCGGAAGGGTTGCACTTCTCTCACGTTGAACTCTTCTCTTCAGTTGTCGTTGGTTCCGTTCTTGCAGGACCTTTTCTGGCCTCAGCGATGTCGGAGATTTGATGTTTTACCGGATTCCTGATTTTCACGGTACACTCGTGACCTGGTCGTATGGGAAAATACCCACTTCATCGCTTCCTCGTAGATACTATGTTCCATCGCTGGTGCGCCGACTATAACACCGCGTTGAAATTCACTTAAATTTTGATAAGCTGCTATTGTAGCAGCAGTAACCGATCTAACAACTGCGCCAGACACTTCTTGTCTTATATAGGTGTTGCCGACCGCAGCGCCGTATTTTGCCTGTTTACATATCTCTGTATTTGAATACGCATGCCTATACCAGTTTCTTTGGTGCTTCAGTGTATCAGCAAGAAAACATCGTCTGTCATAGCATAGGCGCGGCGGCTCTGAGTGGACCGTGCCACATGCCTTACCTGGCGACGAGATGAACTTACCATCGAGATTTGCCGCTGACGTGTCACTTTGCGTCGAATCGGCTCACTTTGGCTCGTATGAAATGGAGCCCAAGTGTGTTGTATTTTTGGTTCGCTAGGGACTTCTTGGGTGATAGGGTCACTGGTTTACAGGACGACGTATAAACGTCGCCATTGACGGCTTTAAAGGTGATTGTGTTCTTCTTTCGTACAAATGTTTACTACTAACTACTGACATGGTGACAGTTCCATGCTGACTGAGGCTGCCGTTTGAATGACAGTAGTTGCGTTTGTTTTCTGTGCTCATGTGTGTTAACTGGTATCCATCTTTATTCCCAATGTTTTGGGCGCTGTATAGAGTTTTAAAGCTACCATAGACTACCGTAAACTATCACAAGTAAGCGTACACTGCGGTAGTTTCCATAATACCTTTGGTCAGTTAAAATCGTAAACGCCTTTCCTGTATGGTATGTGTGTTGCATACCTACCGGACGTTAGCTAATTTTCATCGCTTTCTTTGCTTATGCGATCAGTCTTACTGGATCCCTCTAGAAACAGAGCTTGTGGCGAGCTGTCTGGAAACTAAAATAGGATTTCTATTAAGAGCCCCGTAACCCATTGAACAGTTTTGTTGAACATAGCTATCCTCCGGACTTGTACTTAAAAATAAACGGTGATTATAGCAAATCTGAAGTGGTCAATATTTAATTCACGTTTATTCGAAAACTGTTGATCTGTAACGTGAAACGGAGGAATGTAATACAAATAAAAAACAATACAGACGTATCATATAGCACCAGAAAACGTAATTTCTTTTAAAAACCGGTAAAATATAAAAAAGGCACAACAAAAACATGTCAAACATATCTTCAGTTCTTCGTCGAGGTTATATAAAACACGTTTCTGGTATTCATAAAAACTTTCGAACTTATCAGCAGTAAGAGGAAACTCTTGCCTTTGATCATGTTCAAGAACTTTTTATGGTGTACAGAAAATAACAACAATATACATTTTTATGTTTGTGCATGTATACTATTCTTGAATCAGAAGTACTTGCTTTGGTTACACAAAAGCGCAGAATTTCCTTAATCAACAAATTTTTATTACTTGAAATATGCAATTTATATTTTGTAAGGATACAGAATGCAAAGTGGACTAACACTGAATGATGTATGGTCTAGTTACGTGTAAAACAAATAAACAAACAAACAAAAAACAAAGAGAAGTCTTCGGCTCCCGGTTTCTCTCTCATTTATTCACTTACGTTTCTGTCCCTGCCAATGCTACCAGTACTACTGGTAATCCTACCATTTACTAAGTCTTGTGTGGACTGTACCAAAACGACAGAACCGTAATTTTGATAGAGCACAACACTAGCATCGAGTATTTTGTGTGGCCGTATGTTGGTCATACTGTGTTTCTTAAAACGTCTGGTGATTATTGTCTGAGGCGGATTTTTTAACCTAACTGGATTTGAAATAATAACGCACCTCATGTAATTGTTTTAAAGAGTCAAATATAAATGGTGCCATAGTTCTGAGATCTTTAGGTCGTTTTAATTGTGATACAAGCTGTGTATTGTATTGTATGATTAACTGGGGGGGGGGGGGGGCGGGGAGAGGGGAGTAGAGACTTGGGGACAGGCGTCTCTTTACTTTGAACTGCAGGCTAAAAATTTTACGTGATTAATAAAAATGCTTCCTGAATGTTGTTGCACACCTCTCAACCCACCACTCCACTTCTAAATATCCCCATAGTATAAAAAATTTTAGTAGATGCAACCTGAGTTCCAATTCTAAACGTTGAAGCAGTTTGAGAATTCAGCTGCTGATATTTTGCAATAATAATCTTAATCAATATCTTGTACTTGAACAGAACTGAACCACCCCCCCCCCCCCAAAAAAAAAGAAAAAATTGTCTGGGCCTCTTTGGTCGTGGAATGGTAATCTGCTTCTAAATACTCGACTGGAAAACCCTTTGTGTAGCTCCCAGTTCAGTGGAATATGGCTCAAAAGAATCGAGTGTTCTACAGCAGCCTGCAGCCTGGTGCCAGACATGTCCCCTTGGGATGAGATGTAGCAGACTGGAACTCTTCTATACTGGTGTGGCGTATACAGTGTATCTGGATTGAAATAGGTGATAGGGGGACCATAACCGATTACACTGAGACAGGGAACCAGTGATCGGAAATCCATATTTATTGTGTTACGGACATACGCAGCATACACCGAACAACAACAATGTAGCTCATAGTAGTTGTTCAAAAGCCAGTCTCGGTGCATGTATTGCAACTGCACATGTAGTTCTTGGAGACTGCATGCTGTGTTGTCTGCGAACGTGGTTTCAAACGACAGTGCACCAACTAGTTTCTCTGCTAATGTCCGAGAGCACCTGAACAACACGTACACTCGTCGATAGGGAGGTCCTGTCTCATGGCCAGCGTGATCACCTGATCTCATGCTTCTGGGCTTTTTCCTCTGGGGCTATGTCAAGACGTGGGTGTATGAAGCCCCCACAGAAACGGATGAAGACCTGCTTTCTAGGGTCCAAGCTGCCTGTCTCCTTGTAGAACAGACACTATAGTCCGACCCACGATTGATGGCTGTCCATGCATCTCGAGACACGGACGGGAATGGCATTGTTGAAGATTCCAAGCGACAGCTGCGGTACGAGCATGCGCGTGCTTTTCGCGTGAAGGAAGCGTACAACCTGCAAATTACGTCGCTCGCTTGCTTATGCAGAATTTATCACTTACCACAACCATCGACAGTGACAACTCACAATAAATGAAATATAAATTCATTAAACAATTCGCTACGATCTTGTTTAAGCTCGTATTAGCTACGGCATTCAAACGTTCAATTGTGTGTGAATTCCTAAGAGACCAAACCGCTGAGGTCATCGGTCCCTAGACTTACACATTGCTTAAACTAACTTAATGTAACTTATGATAAGAACAACACACACACACCAACACACACACACACCAACACACACACATGGCCGAGGGAGGACTCGAACCTCCGGCGGGAGAGGCCGCGCAATCCGTGACATGTCGCCTCAAACCGCGCGGCCACTCCACGCGGCTACGGCATTCAGAACAGAACACTACTGAACACTCACTGGCTGTCGCAGTATATCTGACGTAGGTGCGCAGAACAATCGACAGAATGCCCTGTGGAGATACACTCCTCGGCTGTGGCAAACTTACCGGAGTGCCGCAGGCGGCCGGCGGTGATGAATCGTGCACGACGATTTGAGCGCGTGCCCTGACCAGTGTAGGCTTTACGACATTGGCAAGGTATTCTGTGGACTACAACCTTCTGCAAACCTAGTTCATCCGCTACATCTACATGGTTACTCTGCAATTCACACTTAAGTGCCTGGCAGAGGGTTCATCGAAACTTTTCCATACTACTTCTCTACCATTCCACTCTCGAATGGCGGGTGGGAAAAAGGAGCACCTAAATCTTTCCGTTCGAGTTCTGATTTCTCTTATTTTATTAGATGATCATTTCTCCCTACATAGGTGGGTGTCAACAGAATACTTTCGCATTCGGAAGAGAAAGTGGGTGACTGAAATTTCGTAAATAGATCTCGCCGCAAAGAAAACCTTCTCTGTTTCAGCGATTGCCACCTCAACTCGCGTATCATATCAGTGACACTCTCACCCCTATTGAACGATAACACGAAACGAGCTGCCCTTCTTTGCACTTTTTCGATGTTCTCCGTCAATCCTACCTGGTAAGGATCCCATACCGCGCAGCAGAATTCCAGCAGAGGACGGACAAGCGTAATGTAGGCTGTCCCTTTACTGGGTTTGTCGCATCTTCTAAGTGTTCTGCCAACAAACCGCAGTCTTTGTTTCGCCTTCCCCACAATATTATCTATGTGGTCTTTCCAATTGAAGTTGCTCATAGTTGTAATTCCTAGGTATTTAGTCGAACTGACAGCCCTTATATTTGTGCGATTTATCGTATACCCAAAATTTATCGGATTTCTTTTAGTACCCATGTGGATGATCTCACTCTTTTCTTTGTTTAGCGCCAATGGTCACTTTCCGCGGCCTACAGAAATTCTCTCTAGATCATTTTGTAATTGTAATTGATCGTCTGATGATTTTAGTAGACGGTAAACTACAGCGTCATCCAAAGAAAGGGGTCTGCTCAGATTATCACCTAGATTATTTGTGTAAATTAGGAACAGTATAGGGCCTATGACACTACCTTGCGAAACGCCAGATATCACTTCTGTTCTACTCGATGATTTACCGTCTATCACTACGAATTGTGATCTCTCTGAGAGGAAATCACGAATCCAGTCACACAACTGAGACGATACTCCATATGCACACAATTTGATTAATAGTCGCTTGTGAGGAACGGTATCAAAAGCCTTCTGGAAATCTAGGAATATGGAATCGATTTGAGATCCCTTGTCGACAGCACTCATTACTTCATGGGAATCAAGAGCTAGCTGTCTTGCACAAGAACGATATTTTCTGAATCCGCTTTTGTTATGTATCAATAAGTCAATTTCTTCAAGGTGATTCATAATGTTCGAGAACAGTATATGCTCCAGAATCCTACTGCAAGTTGCGGTCAGTGATATGGGTCTGTAATTCAGTGGGTTACTCCTATTTCCTTTCTCGAATATTGGTGTGACCTGTGCTACTTTCCATTCTTTAGGAACAGAACTTTAGACAAGTGAGCGGTTGTATATAATTGCTAAGAAAGGCACTATTGTGTGTGCATACTCTGAAAGGAACCTGATTGGTATATCATCTGGACCGGAAGACTTGCCTTTCTTAAGTGACTTCAGTTGTTTCGCAACACCTAAGATATCTACTTTTATGTCACTCATGCTAACAACTGTTCTGGTTTCGAATTCTGGAATATTTACTTCGTCTTCTTTCGTGAAGGAATTACGGAAAACTGTATTTAGTAACTCTGCTTTAGCGATACCATCATCGGTAACATTTCCATCGCTATCGGGCAGTGACGGTATTGACTGTTTTTTGCCACTGGTCTACTTTACATACGACCGGAGTCTCTTTTGGTTTTCTACATTATTTTGAGATAATGTTTCGTTGTGGAAACTATTAAAAGCGTCTCGTATTGACGTCCGCACTAAATTTCGAGCTTCCGTGAAACTTAGCCCAGTCTTGGGGATTTTGCGTTCTTCTGAATTTGGCATGCTCTTTTCGTTGCATCTGCAACAGTATTCTGACGTGTTTTGTGTATCATGATGGATCAGTCCTGTCTCTTGTTAACTATGAATCTATCTATTGCTCTCGATGCCGTATCTTTGAATTGGAGCCATATGTGGTCTACAGAGCCCAAAGGAGCATAGTTATTTGTAGATAGCCTAAAGATTACTTTAACATGACGTTAGTTGGGTTTCTGCGTGATTTAAATGAAACACTGTCCACATGTGGAAGGAACGCCCTGGACTGGAACAGCTCCTTCTCTATGTCATCTTGCGGATGGTAACACTGTCCTAATCTGATGTGAAGAATATCCATTGTCTTTAAAAACAGACTACAGGTGCTTTGGCTGCTTTACAAGGCTGTCTTTCAGACGTAACATGTGTCCAAGGCACCAGCGTACGAAGAACAGCCATAGATTGCGGAAGATGGCCCCAACTGAGGCATGCAAATATGGGTCGGAGTGTGTGGACTTCAATAAGCAGAGCGCCCTAACGACCCATGCACTTTCCAACTGACTTAAACTTCTCGAAATCGAAGACAGACACTTTTCTCCATTTCCACTGTAAACTTGATGTTCTCAAAGACAGATTTTAGACACGGAAAAAATCGTGACGGCTCCTCACCTAGGGACAAGACTACAAAAGTATTTAGAAGATACGTCGACGTCATCTGTCCGTCAAGTATGTAAATTTTGTTAAGTGTTTTGCTGTGGCCAACGGCCTTGCAGCTTCCCGTCAGATCACCAAAGTTTCGGTACCGTTGGACCTTCAATGTCTGTTCGCACAGTGGTGTTGTTGCTGCATGTACCGTTTTAACAATTTTGGTAATGTATTTTTGGGACAGATATGGGGAACCAGCCCAGCATTTACCAAAACTCGTGTGCAAAATGGCGTGTAGACTGGGTGGAATATCAAATGTTTCAAATGGCTCTGAGCACTATGGGACTGAGCTTCTGAGGTCATCAACAATTTAGAACTACTTAAACCTAACTAACCTAAGGACATCACACACATCCATGCCCGAGGCAGGATTCGAACCTGCGACTGTAACGGACGCGCGGTTGCAGACTGTAGCGCCTAGAACCGCTCGGCCACCCAGGCCGGCGCTGGAATATCAGACCAATAATAATTCTTAATCTGGCGCGTGGATCAATCCGCGTCTGAACAACCTCACTGACCAGTGCGTTACGCATTAACGATAATATCTGTAAGAATCAACACGCATTCCACAAACAGATATCTCATGAAACTCATCTCGCTGTCTTTGTTCGCGAGATCCAAAGGCCTACCCAGGTCGATACCGTATTCCTTGACTTCCGGAAGGTATTCGAAACGGTTCCTTATTGGTGTATGGCAAACAGAATACGGGACTACGAAATGTAGGGTCATCTTTGTGCCCAGGAGTTTTATTTTTTTTTATGGGGTGAAGGGGGGAGAATTAAACCGTTCCATAGATTAAACAGGCAGACAAGAACGGATTTAATGTCTTCACTCTCCTTAAACGATTCATAAGCGTGATAAAAGCCTAAATTTCAGCAAAACTACTAGATATACATGTTTACTTAATTTATAACAGTGGACAGCTTGGATGGCCGAGCTGTTCTAGGCGCTACAGTCTGGAACCGCGCGACCGCTATGATCGCAGGTTCGAATCCTGCCTCGGGCATGGGTGTGTGTGATGTCCTTAGGTTAGTTAGGTTTAAGTAGTTCTAAGTTCTAGGGGACTGATGACCTCAGAAGTTAAGCCCTATAGTGCTCATAGCCATTTGAATCATTTTTTATAGCAGTGTTACTGAAATATCAATTCCACACGGTGTGTAGTAGAGAATGAAACTAACAGAAGGTTACTCAGTACAGTCAAATCGTCGAGTGGATTGAGCGAAAATGTCAATTATTACGTCGGGATTCATACTAAAACGTCGGTTAGCGGACAGGTGTGCCAATCCATTCAACTTCTCTTCTTTCATTGTCAAGCGCAAGCAACGATTCCAGCAGCCGAAACTTCGTTCACAACTGCAGGATGATAGAAGGACAGCTAATATTCAGTGTGCGATTTGCAGGGGGGTTGGGGGGGGGGGGATTTCCCCCCTCTGCATCAGACCATCCCCTCCTCTGGTTTTAGTTTATGCATCCCAACCTGGGATGTTTATTTCCCACGCATTGGAGTAAAACTTTACACATAATTTAAATTTGTGGAGCCGAAAACTGAAAGTTTTTAATAATACTATTAATACTACTAATACTATTAATATGTTTCAGTTTTCAATCATCAGGATAAGTACATCTTTTCACAAATGTGCCTCTACTTTTTGAATTCCCCTCGTATATCTGTACCCGTATGTAGATGATTTTCTAAATAAGCTTGACCTATAATGTGTTTTTAAAGATATAACAAGGGATGGCTTTTCTGATAGTGCATACGCGTCAATAGTGAGTTTCGGTATTCTGCTAACCCCCTAAGACATCCCCCCTCCCCCCCCCCCCCCACCACCCCACCACCACAGGTAAAAGCACAAATCGCACCCTGCTAATATTTGAATCAGTGTTCGGATGTTTAGGAAGGAAGTCTCCGAGCAGGTTCTAATGTTTCGACTGCATTGTTCGCCTTATCACTCTGATCAACGATTTCCCATTTCTTCTTCCACCTCTCGAAATCACTTTATAAACACTTCCTGAACTTGGGAGGTCACTACCTAAGCGCGAATAGTGAACTGTGTACTTAAAAAGTCGACTTTAGTAATGAATTTCGGGACAAGGTATTGCAACTTAAGATGTTCATTCTGATGTCTGGAAAAAATCTGACAATTCACTGTGTAATAGTTGAATGTAGGGATGTAAAAACTGATGTTGAAGTATTCCTCAGGTGTCTAGCGTGAAGTGTTCTCACTGTCCTGTTGTCTTCCAACCAAACATGGCAATCGAACGTTGACACCAAGCTCTTCACAGAGCTCTGGAATCTGGAGAAATACCGTTAGCTGATTGACTTCATCAACATCATTTTGCCTTCTTCCACCCAGTATGCTGAGGACATCTTCAACCTGGAACGAGAGAAATTATACATTTTTATTTCTATAAATAATTTGTCAACTTTAAAAGGTTACACAGCCACTTATTCAGACGTTGAAAATTTACTCCAATTGTTACTGGTTCGAAAGTTATAAGTTGATAGATGAAAAATCCCTAGTTAAGTGAGTCCGAGCTAGTGTCTTCCCTTCTTTATGTGGTTGGAGGTGCTTACTTTGGTGTGACTGGACAGTGGCTTGAAGATCACTCTCCACTCCATGTGAAGCTACATGATGTAATCCTCTTTCTGATGCCACAACTGTTAAGCCTATGTAATATGTGTTCTGACATACATAGCAAAATGTATTTAGATACACAAGAAAAACTTCAGACTTTTTTTGCACATTCAATGCCTCAATTGCAGATACATAAGCTACAAAGATTTCTGTGGTGGTAGATCTACATTTCTCAAGCCATTCTGTGCTTCATTGAGTACCTGTATGACATTCTTCTCTGTAACATGTAATATCCTACATTTCAAGGCTTTTTCTACAGTTGCAGAGAGGACAGATATAATGTAACTTGGACTGTAATATTCAGGATGTTTCCCATCACCACTTTTATAAATGAGCACTACCTTATTCCTTTACAGGTATTTAGGAAGTACAGTATCCCTTCTTTCATCAGTTGAATGTATCAAGTCAGTCACATCTTGCCAACCAATAAGCACAACATTTTACTACACTAATAGATATTTCATTAAGACCCTCTGTTGATTGTGTATTATTTTTGCTACCTCAGGTTCTTTTGTTGGCAGTAGAAAAATACGGACTGTGACAGTAGATATTTTATGCTTTCGGAAGCTACTGGTACTGTTATGCATTTTCCACTATCTAAACATGATGTTGATTGAACATATTGGTGGCCTTATTTAGAACTCCACATCCCTTCCAGTCTTCTTTCAGAATTTGTTTACTGTTCCATTTCCTACCAGAAACTGTCTTATATGCTTTTATGTGGGATGATATAGTCTCAGAAGTGTTACTGGACCCTCAGATTTCATTTTGGTAAAACCTAGATTTCGTTTCTCTTATTAACCAACCATAGATTTCCTTCTTGTCCTTATAAATGTTTATGCCGGCTTGAGTTATGTTTGCATTTCAATTTTCATGTGTCGTGTTCAGTTCTTCATTTGATATCATAACACATGTGATTGCTCTCATAGTATTCTCCATATTCGATTTCTGCATCCAGTGATGCATGCAATATTTATGTAGTAACACAGTTTTGAGGAAAAGTATCCTCTTTTTTTCCTCCATGAAACTAGATGTCTGTTTTTCCCTTCAGTCTTTTGCTGTAGTAATATTTTCAGCCTTTATGAATTTACCCTTTTCAGTTCCATAAATTCTGAAGATTTTTTTGTTTTCTTGCAGCAGACATTGACATATGGTGTTTCAACTACTTTTTCATACTCATTTGGGATTACAGTATTTGTTACTTTCACCATTTGCCCACCTTTGACAGGTATTAGTACTGCAGTTACATGGTAAGAGTCTGTGATGTCCTACAACACATTGTTGAACTATTTAGCTATATCTAACATGAGATTGCACGTACTTACCATGTCACAGAAAATTCTTGTATGACAACTATCTTTTAAAGTTAGTTTTATTTATTTATTTAGCCATCCGTGGACATGTTAAAATGTATGGATGTTGTCAGTTGCGTACATTCATATATTTATACAGTATGTTGTTACATGTAGTTAAACTTTTTTTTTACAATCATTTTTGCTCCTTATCAAAATATTGTGAAACAAAAGCTATTTACAATCATTTTGTACTAAGGAATTCACTTATAGTGTAAAAGCAGTGATGCTGCAAAAACAATGTAAGAATTTTCCTAAAGTGGTACATGTTATCTGCTTCTTTTATTTTTTGTGGCAGTTTATTATACAGTTTTACACCTTCATACAAGAAGCTATTTAGAGTCTTGTGTTTATTCTTGCTGTCTAGGTGAAAACAATGACTTGTTCTTGTACTATAGTTATGAAAACTGCTATTTGTGCTATAATTTTCAATATTTTTCTTAATGTACACTATGGTTTGGAATATAAATTCACGAGGAACAGTTAGAATTTCTGACATATTGAAAAATTATCTGCTTTTTGTTATAATTCTTACTGCTCTCTTTTGCGTTTTAAATACTGTTTGTAAATTCTGAGCACTGTTTCCCCAGAAAATAATACCACAACTGGTTACTGAATTAACATAACTAAGGTATACAGTTCTCAAACATTCACTACTGCATGCGGATACAAGCACTCTAAGTGCATAACATGTTGTGGATATCTTTTTCGAGAGTTTCATAGCACATTCATTCCACTTCATTTGGCTGCCAATGTGCATCCCTGAGAATTTTGTTGTAGATACATCATCTATGGAGATGTTATGTAGTTTTAAATTTAAGGGACTCTGTTTTCTGTTCGTTCTAAAGCATATTGTATTTGTTTCCTTTACGTTGAGAGTTACTTTGTTTTCCTGAGACCATTTGTGAACATCCCTAAGCACTTCAGTAGAATTTTCCAACATTTGTGCTGGTGTCTTACTGGTCATTACTATGTTGCTGTCATCCGCAAACAATATCTTCTCTCCATGGTTGATATGTTGCGAGAAATCATTTGTATACACCAGAAGTAATACAGGGTCTAGTACACTTCATTGAGAGACCCCAATATTGATATATTGTGGATCAGATATACGTTTTTCAATGTACTTTGATCCACTGGAGTCATGTGTGACTTCTACTGACTGTACTCTGTTTTCTAGATATGAAGGAAACGGTTTGAGAATCACTCCCCTTATTCCTAGTGCCTCTAATTTATGCAACAGCTTCTGGTGGTCAGCTGTATCAAATGCCTTAGACAGGTCTACGGAAAGGCCACTTACATAGCTGTTCTCATCTAGTGCTTCCAAAACTGTTTTTGTAAATTGTGTAATTGCATATTCTGTACCTCTGCCAGGCCTGAAACCATGCTGGTCATTGCAGAGGAGGTTGAATTTCCTTAGATAGCTCAAAAGCCTGTTTTTCATTATTGTTTCCAACACTTTGGAAAAGCGTGACAATAGGGCTATTGGTCTGTAGTTCTCAATGTTTTCTATGTCACCGTTCTTGTGAACTGGAAAAATTTTGGCATGCTTCAGATAGTCAGGGAAGGAACTAGTTTTGAAGGACTCATTTATGATTTCTGTTAGCAGAGCTGTGATACCGATTATGCATTTTTTTCAGCACACACATTGGGATTTCATCTAAACCTGCTGAGTTTTTGTTCTTTAATTGCCTTACAACATTGCATACTTCCTCCTCAATAGTTGGAAGCAATACCATTGAGTTTGCTAAATGCTTCTGTATTGGTTGATTAGCACCCTTTGTAAAAAATTTCTGTAAGTTCGTTGCGATGTTGCTAAAGTAGGTATTCACATAATTTGCTAATTCCTTCTGGTTACTTTCTACGTTTTCCTTATTCCTGATTTGCGTGTTTGTACCTCTCTGCTTCACAGTTCCTATTTCTTGTTTCACTACAGCCTATGTAGCTTTACTTTTATTATTGGCTAAATTTATGAACCTATCGTTGGCTGATTTTTTGCAGCGTTGAGTACCTTCCTGTAGATCCTTTTGTAGTTTTTGCAGTAGTGCAAAAAAAAAAAAGGATCTCTATTCTCCTTTTTATTGGAGTTTAAGTATGTACAAGTTTCAGCACTTTTTCTAATTCCTTTAGTAATCCATTTGTTGTTGTTGGGTGTTCCAATGGGAATTAATGCTTTGGGGAATGTTTCTTCAAATTTTAATTTAAACTCAGACATAAAATTGGGGAACTTGCTATTTACTTTAGTTTCTATGTATACTCCTTCCCAACTTTCATGTACTAACTTTAAGGAAAACTCTTTCAAAGCTGATGGAGAGTAGACTCTTTTATATACATGCAGTTTTGATTCTTGTTTTACACAAGCTTTTACTTTTATAATCTGACATAGGTGGTCAGGCAGTCCCAGATTTTTGACAAGTACATCAGTTTTCTCTGCCTACATCTGTAGCTACATGGTCAATTGTAGATGAGGAATGTGTGGTTATTGTTGTTGCACAGTTGACTAGTGATGGTAGACCAAAACTATGTAGGATATTCATAAACGTATTACTGGTGCCAACTGTTTTAGTTATATTTATGTTAAAGTCCCCACACAAAAGGATATTATGTTTCAGAGTCAACACTAGTTCTAGGCTTTGTATAAGTTTTGAAAAGAATATCTCTAAATTATCACTGGGAGAATGATATACACATAATATAGTTAGTTTCTTGGGCATATTTATAGCAACTATCTCTATTGCTGACACTGCAAAGTCTTTGTCTACACTTAGCATGATAATATCATTTCTGACCGTTCTTAACATTAATACATGATCCTCCACCTTTCATTGTGTTTCTGCAATAAGAACGTGCTTGGACATATGAGGGTAAATTAATATATAAGATTTCACTTTCTTTACACCAGTGCTCTGTAATACAGATAACAGTGCTGTATAAGATTTGTAACTCGACTTCCAGCTGTAGCACTTTGTTTTTTACACACTGAATATTTTGGTGGAGTACTGTTAGACATTTAATGTTACTTATCTTGGTGGCTTCTTTTTTGTCATGTCTACCATTAAAAAATTCTTCAGATAGGAAGGAGGTGTCTTTTTCCATCTACTTGCTGCCCCATGGATGGTTGTTTCCATGACTGCTGCTGTTCCTGCTATTGTTGGGATTTCTGCTGTTACTGCTGCCTGTGATGCTGCTGTTGATGGTGATGCTGTTGTTGGCATTTCTGTTCTGATTATTGTTTGTACTGCTGCATTTTGTGTAACTGCTATTGGTTGTGTTTGTTCTGCTGCATTTTGTGTTGCTGGTATCATCTGTGATGAGGTGGCTGCTCTGTTTTGATTTGATACAATAATAGGCATGATGTTTTTTGTGTACATCATTTCAACCACCTCATTTATTCTAGAACCTATAAACTTTTTCCCATGAGTATTTAAATGCCTACCTTGCCTGGTGAAGTGTTTCCTTTGAAGAATTTCACATCTAGGAAGTTTGTGTTTCTGTATGCTTTGCATATTTTGTGAAATTGCCTGTTGGCCTTAATAATTTCTTGGTTGATACATGACGTTTCTATTAGGTCATATCTGTGTGGTATTCCAGTCACTATTACACTTTTATTTTAACTGTATCTAGGGTTTTCCAGAGGTCACAGATGGCACTTTTCAGTTCATTGCAATAAACACCAGTTGCACCACCAAGGCCGGCCTGAGTGGCCGAGCGGTTCTAGGTGCTTCAGTCTGGAACCGCGTGACCGCTACGGTTGCAGGTTCGAATTCTGTCTCAGGCATGGATGTGTGTGATGTCCTTAGGTTAGTTAGGTTTAAGTAGTTCTAAGTTCTAGGGGACTGATGACCACAGATGTTAAGTCCCATAGTGTATAAGTATAACTAAAACCTGATTTTCTTGTGTAGTGTTATCACACTGTGTGTTCCTTTTAGCTTCGTTCATAGGGGCCCCATGTTTTACATAGCAGGTAGCTATAAGATTGTGTTTGTTTTGCAAGATTTTTGCAAGATCACGACCATGACTGTCTGAGAAAAACAACTAACTTGGATTTCCTAAGATATGTATTGTGTTCTGTAGATTGTTTGTATGATTAATCATAATGATTAGTAACAAATCATTTTATATTTGTGTTAAACATTCACATATAAATATGGCTACATTCTGAGCATCTACAATCCTAAGTTAATAATTCCTGCTGATCACCTTTTATGCATTCTTCTATATAGTAGGAGTTGTCAAGGAGAAACTTCTTCAGTTCAGTTTCAAATTTAACTTGGCTGACTATCAGATATTTTATATCACTCGTCAAGGGATCAGCAATTTTGGTGGCAACAAATATCAATATTTTGCTCACCCTCTGCAATTACATAAGGCAATTCCTTAATGGCCTTATATAAAAGCACTTACTGTTCTTTCAGAAAATGAGAGAGCTACGTGATCAGTACAGACACAGTATCAAACTCTTTCCATCCTGTAACTGTGTTTGCGTAGTAGATGCTTTGTAAATTTATTTTTGACCTAAAATACAGCCTTCCTGTGCTAAACCAAAAACCTATCTCTTTGCTTGTAAGTAGCATCATTACTGTACTGTGAGTGCTGGATGCTTACTCCATCTCGTGGGGTGCAAGATCACCCATTGAACAAAATAGTGTGCATGTGCAGAGAGCACTAAATCCTTTTCTCTTCTCCTGTATCCACAAACTGCCCAAACACTTTATGCATAAATCATTCACATCTGATTTGTAATTTAAATAATCAGTTTTAATCATACTTTATAGAAGTTTATGAACACCAAGATATCACAGTTATCATCTCCTGCACTTTACTAATACTGCACGACAAACTGAGGAAACAGTTTTGAAGATGTGGCTTTCCTCCTTTCTTTGCCCTTCACTCAACTCATCTGCCTTAATTAGGATTCAGTCAACTTTTTTGTCCACCACAGCTGAATCTGTAATTGCATAGATCTTGGTGTGCTTCCTGAACATGAGCCAACTTTTGCTAGTGAAGCAAATGCCATTGGTTGCCATAAAATAATAATCTTCTAAAGCTAAATTAAACAGCTGGCTCTGAGGTCTCTGTCCTCATCAGATACAGCTTCTGTTGTCGTGATGTATAGGGATTTGTTAAAAATATGGAAACACCATGGGAAATGCATTCCTGGACATAAATGCACGTACTAGCCAAGATGGCAGGTTGTGCCCTTGTATTTTTTGGGGGGGGGGGGGTACTTCCATAACCAAGACAGCATGTGTCTGGTGCTTCAAGAGGCACTGTATTGAGCATTTATACCACATGCAGGGAAAGCAGATGAACTTCGTCCACTAAGTCACAATGTGAACAAAGCACGTGTTGAGTGATCATG
Organism: Schistocerca gregaria; assembly: GCF_023897955.1. NCBI lineage: Eukaryota > Metazoa > Arthropoda > Insecta > Orthoptera > Acrididae > Schistocerca > Schistocerca gregaria. The sequence goes on along the minus strand of NC_064931.1, from coordinate 137,061,675 downwards.
TCTGATGGTCATTGAAGAGGACTGTGATAAAAATGAGATTATGGCAGTTGTAGAAATCACTGGAGAAGTGACTATCACACTCCCAAATACTGTCAGTAGCATGAAAGCTCCATAAGCAAGAAAGCTGGAATTCCAAAACCACACATCAGTAATTCAGATGCTTCTAATAGAAAAAACATAAAATGGACTGTGGAGCAAATAAAGATTGTTATTTGGTTGGATGAGTCTTGTTTCACATTGTTTCCAACTTCTGGTTAAGTTTACATCCCAAGAGTGACACATGCTGAGGGTTCACTGAAGATTTGGGCATAAATATCATGGCATTCCGTGGGTCCCGTGGTTACTCGGCAGGGTAATATTACTGCCAGGCATTATGTGACCAATTTATCTGATGAGATATCTCCCACTGTATGGCTTTGTTCCCCAGAGATGATGCTATGTTCCAAGGTAACAGGGTAACAGGATTCCTGTTCACAAAGCTCACATAATCCAGAATTGGTTTTGTGAGCCCAAGGATGATGTTTTGTATCTCCACCGGTACGGCCACAAGATTTTAATATTATTGAGCCTTTGTGGTCTATTTTGATGAGAAGAGCATGTGATTATTATTGTCCTCCATCATTGTTACCTGAACTTGCCACTGTTTTACAGGAAGAATGGTGCTAGATTCCCTTGAACAGAATATAGTATCCTGTTATCCCATCCATATTTATCCAGCCTGAGATAACTGGAAGCGGGTTTCAATGTCAACTGTTTCCCTGCTGAGTAACCATGGGGCCCATGGACTACTATGATATTGTTACCAAAATCTTCAATGAACCCCAACCATGTTTCACTCTTCATATGTAAACTCAACCAGAAGTTGTGTTTTTGGTGTTACCATATTTTTTCCACCCTGTGTATGTTTCACACTGTTTTTGTACACAGTCTAAAATGTGAACTGTTTCAGAATATAAACTGCTTAAAATTTGTGAAAGAGTATTTCTGGATGAAAAATGCATTACTACCATACTGTAATGTCATCTCAATAATAACTATTTCTTTTTTCCTTGCACTATTTTATTATTAAGTCAAATCACTGAACTTAAGCACTGTCAGGCATGGATGGCACTTGGATGGGTGAAAATCTGGACTGCCATGTGCAGTTGACCTACCAGGGTGCACTCAGCCTTATTATGCCAATAGAGGAGCTACTTGGCTGAACAGTAATGACTCCAGGACACAAAACTGACAACGACCAGGAGAGAGTGGGAATTTGATTATTAAGTTTATAGATATGACAGTAACTGTTTCTGTTGAAGCTGCAAGAATAATACCACGTGGAAGTAAATGAAACTGATTCACTTTATTTCCAAGTAACTTCATAATCATAATAAAGAGGACCAGGTTGGCAATTACTTCTTAGAAACTGGACAGGGATCGTGGGAAATTGTTGAAAACACCTGACCATTTTGTATGTTTAACCTGTTAACAAGCTTTCAAATATGAATGTAACAGTCAGTTAGAACTGCATATATTGGGGCAATGAAAATCAGTACATTGTAGCACAGTAAGTAAATAATATTCATGGGTTGACAGTGTGTTGCTTTTGTCTGACAGAGGAATCACAGAGTCCATTTTTTTTAAGGGAATTCTGGTGCAGGATACTTGTATTCGCCAACTCTGATACTGAATGAGGTATCCCAGTGGTTAAGTCACAGAAATCCTGTTCAGGAGGACCATGATTAACATCTTTAATGAACTAACCAGGCTTAGATAAAAGGTGAAATGATCGTATGCCATTTTTGGTTTGGAGGCCCCATGCGGGGGAGTTCGGCGGCCGTATTGCAAGTCCTTTTTAGTTTACGCCACCTTGGCCACTTGTGTGTCAATGATGATGAAGGACAGACAATACCGAATCCCCAGCCGGAAATCAAACCTGGGCCCCTTGCATGGATGGTGGAAACGCTACCACTACACTACAGAGGCAGACAGATAATCTAAAATTTCCCTACATAGTTAAAGCCAAAGCAAAGGATGTGATCAATTTAATTTCTCCACACTAGATATATCCTTGATTGCACTCCAGCTCTTGATTACTTTGTCATCAATAGGAAACTAAACTCATGCCTTTGTTCCTCAGTATCTCCAGGCAGATGACAATTCCATTGCCAGCAGGATCGTGCACTACTACGTCACCATCAAGACACTCACTCCTGCGTGAAACAGTTGTCAGGAAATGGCTAGGCAAATGAGAAATTATTGAATACCCACTCAGGTCTTCATGTTTAATACTTTATCATTAGACTCTAACCTTCCTTAGTAAAGCAATTAAGATCACACATTCAAGAATGTTGCATATTTCTGCCAAATTCAGACTAGTCAGTCTTAACTGAGAGTAAATATATCATGCACTATAATGTAAATGGCTTAGATGCTGAATACTTGGGTGACATAACCTCTAAAATAGATAAACTATAATGTAAATGGCTTAGATGCTGAATACTTGGGTGACATAACCTCTAAAATAGATAAACTACAAATGTTTTTGACTGAAATTAAAATTATTGAAATAATTTGTTGAAATGAATACTTCATGGCAGTACAATAAAAATATTAAATAAAACTGAAAACTTTAAGGTAGCTACTAGCTTTTCTACGAAAAATAAGTCAGTAAGAGGTTCATGCATACTTATTCAGGTGTAGATTACCATGTAAGAAGTGACTTTAACTGTCTGGATGAAGAATGTAGTTTTGAGGTTTATTACGTCAAATTAATGAACCTATATGTTCTTATAACATCAATTTATAAAATCCTGGGAAGAGTTCAACTTAGCATTTCCTATGTAAACTTCAGTTTTTGCTAAAACACTTCGGTAAAGAGAAAAAGAAAAAAATTGAAATTTCTGCTGATTTCAATATCAGTGTGTTGAGTCAAAACACTGAAGCACCAAAATCTATTCATTTAATAAAAAAAAATAAGGTTTGAAATAAAAATTTTCAGAAGCAGTGAGATAGAGTTCTCAGTCAGCTACATGTATTGACAAATTTTAATAAATTAGGTGTTTGACCATTTGGATTTAGGAGTTTCTGATCATTCAGCATTATTAATTGAGCTGCCCATATCAAGTAAGGAAGTTCTGTGTAAAAAAGTCTACATAAAAAGGAACTTTAATCAGGTAAATGAGATCTTATTTCATGACAGGCTGAGTGGGACACTATGGCACTTTGAGCAAATATTTCAAACACCACAAATTTTTAAGTAGTTTTTTAAAATGTTTCTAATGAAATGATTCCACATGAAACTTGTTTTAATATAGTGACAAAAAATTGAAATGGATCACTAAAGATACAAAATCTCTAGTGATAAGAAAAGACAGCTACACAACTAAGGTATAATAAAAGTACCTAATTTGCTAAATATACAAGATTATAAAAAAACTACATTTAAATAACTGAAGTCAGGAAAGCGAATGGCAAATAATAAATTAATTTTAAAGACATGAGAATAAATGAAAAGCAGTGTGGTCAGTTGTGAAATCTGAATTAGGTATTAAAGTGTCTAGTCATGAAATTTGTAAAAATCAAGCTTGAAAATGAGATTCTTGTAAATTCAGCTCAAATTTCAGAATGCTTCAATGAATTCTTCATTAATGTAGTAGTGAAATCAGATGACAGTGTTGTAGATTATGACAACAAAGTATGCCATTTGTACCAGATCAAGGGCCTGACTGCCTTACAAAATTTTAAAACAGTGCCAGCAGCAGAAGCAGAAAATATTATATTGACACTGAAAAATCAATGTCCTGCAGTTTGGAGTGAAATATCTGCAAAAGTTCTCAAATTCCTAAGTAAAATAACAGGACACCCAATATTTATTATATTAAACCAATCTTTTGAACAAGGATGTTTCCCAGAGGTGCTACAGTATGCAAAAGTAAAACTACTGTTTAAAAAAGTGTCAAGAGATGATATGGAAAATTATTGTTCCATATCTATTCTTAAAATCCTGTCAAAAGTGTTCAAAAAAGTTGCTGCTAAACAGATTCAAAATTTTATTGAAAAACAAGAGATTATTTTGAAAAATCAATTTGGTTTCTAGTATGGAAAAAGTGTTATAGATGCAATTAACAAATTTGCTGACAAGATTAGAACATCTTAAACAGTAAGAATACAGCTGCAGGAATATGAAATTGGAGACAATGTTCTACATTGGCTCACTTTGTTCATGTGGAACAGGAAACAATGAGTGACTGTCTCTTCAAAAGCAGCAAATTATTCTTTCAAATGGAAAATAGTAACATAAGGTGCCCTCAGCATCCTATTCTAGGACCTATTTTGTTTCTATTTTTCATTAATGACCTACTAATCAATCTAGTGCCACATTGGTTTTATTTTTGGATGATACATCCGCATTAATTGTCAAGTGTGAGTCAGAAAATATTCCTGTCTGTATCAGCAGTGCAATAGATACTTTAGAAACATCATTTCGTCTCAATGAATTAACCCTGAACATTTCAAAAACGCAAATGATCCAGTTTAGAACCAAACAGTCAACATCCTAGGAAATTAAAGTAAACCATAAAAACCAACATTTGTAAGAGATGGATACAATGAAATATTTATGATTAAACCTGGACTAGAATTTAAATTGGAAATGTGGACTATCTAGTAAACAAACTATGTATGTAGATTTACATCTGCAATGCAAATATTAGCTAATGATACCGACAGGGACATTAGGAAAAATTGCATATTATAGCTACTTTTAGCCAGTTATAAGATATGATATTGTGTTTTGAGGAAATTCGAGCAACATAATGTGCACACTGAAATCACACGAAAGAATTATTAGAAATGTGTGAAGTGTATCCAAGGAAATCATGTCACCTGTTAGTTAAAATTCTAAAACTGTTAACAGTTCCCTCCCTAGGTGTCTATGATGTTATCATGTTTTTACATAGAAATTTAGAATTATGCAAGGAGAAATGCTTTGGTCACACTTGCAATACAAGAAATAAATATAATTTACTGCTCCCTGCTCATTGTTTTAATCTATATGCTCAATCTCCTCAGTATATGAGAATGAAAATTTACAATATACTAAAAGCCAAAGACATTCTGAGTATGAACCCAGTTCAATGAAAAGAAAGCTACATGGTATTCTACTTCAGTGATGCTACTACTCAGTTGTAGAATTCATGAAGAATGAACTGAATATTTGAGCAGGATGCAGTGTGTGCATTGTCTTGTTATGTAATTATCTAAAGATATCTTTCCACAAATAGCTGCATTAATGTCTGAATAATACTCCATCTTATTAACTATAGAATCCTAATATATGGAGATAGTCATGTTCAGGGAACAGCACAGAACATTGTGAGAATCCAAGACAACTTTACAGCTATGGCTCACATTCAGTCTGTAGCAATTCTTTCTGCTGTTGTGAAGCTGTGTGTGCTAGATAGTGAATCTTTCTTAGAAAATGATTATGTCATAATCACGGGAGATACAAAAGATATAGCAAAAGATCAAGCAAATTACACTATCAGGCACATGAAAGTTAAATAGCACTAAAGTAATTGTTGTTAATATTATACAATGACACAATCTAATGGAACACTGCACAAGGCTTAAGACAATATGTAATAAATGTCACAGTGTGTCTCTAATAAATGTTAGCAATGTAGAAAGAGACCTGCAGACAGCTCATGGTATGCACATGAACAAAATAGGCAAAACAATCGTCAGTAAATTTACTGTTGTGAAAATTAGACAAAATTCTCCACAAAGTGGTATAAATAAGTGGATTGCCTTGGAATGGCACAACCCACCAAATCAGGATCTGTAACACTAAGAGCTACTGTAGGCAAGCCAGGAAAAACTGTAAAACCTGCTGGACAGCTGGGTATTCCTAAATCACCCTATATGGGCCAGTAGAAAAAACTCAGAGTTAATGTCCTACCCCAGAATTTTGGTAGCCTAAAAATAAGTGCAGGTATTTGGAGGAGAAGGAGATTAGAGTTTAATGTCCCATCGACAATGAGGTCATTCGATATGGAG